>NW_004567121.1:32247425-32332852 GCF_000260355.1 Condylura cristata
CTCCGCCCTCCTCCCGCCCACTGCGCATGCTCCATTGGTCGAGCGCGAGCGCCCTTGGCGCAGTGTCGCGCCACGGTCGCGGGGAAAGCGCTTCCCATTTCCTAGTCCCGCTTTCGGGGGTCGCTGACGCCCGTCCGGCGGGCGCGCGCGGCCGTCGGCGTCTGTGAGCGCCAAAGAGGCGGACGGGCAGAGGGCGGCTCCGGGTGGGTGCGGGGAACTGGGCGTCCCACGGCGTCTGGAGTCGCACGGCGGGCGCGGCCCGGAGCCCAGACGGCGCGGTGCGCGGCCCGGCCGCCCCGGGTCGGGAAGTTCAGTGCGGCCTCAGCCCCTTCAGGCAGGTGTCTGAGCAGGGGTCCCCCAGTCGGCGGAGCTTTTGCAGGCGCACCTGGGCCTCCCACCTGCCCTGTCAGTCGGGGCGTCCGATTTTCTGGGCCGCCACCGCGGTCCAGCTGATGGTTGGCAGCTTCAGAGGAAAAGTTTCCTACGACACGAAATACTAGGAAGAGGTCAGACCTCTTTTAGCATCAGAGGGAGAATTAGACGCGGCTTTTCCTTAAAGGGGAGGGGCCAGAAGACGCGACCCAAGCTCACCCCGCTCCCCCAAGCCAGGGGCCAGTTCCTGCACTCATCCAAGTGTCCGTTTTCATCCTTTCTTGGGGAGAATACTCTTCCCACCTACCTCGTTCAGCTGACGGAGAGCTCAAAGTCAGAGGCATTTTCTCAATTCCTTCTTCACTACTTGAGCCGCAGAAGGCTCCAAGTTGTTGCAGAACAGCTCGGGCACTTATGAAGCTCCAGGTCAGAGAGTTATTTGAAAACATTGTCAGCATTTGGAAATATGGGATCCCTGCCTCTAAGGTATAGGGAACCCCTTACCTTCGCTTCAGGGCAACCCAGGAGGGTCGCCCGGGAACTGGTGGGTTCTTGTTTTGAAATCTCGATGAAAACTGGAAAGAAGCCTTTTCTTTCGTTCTTTTTTCTTCTTTTTTTAACCTCCTTGGAGATCAGTGGATTCCTCAGCTCACAGATAACCATGTTTGGTTGAGAGGAAGTCAGGTGACAAGGTGTAAAGTGTCCTTTCACCACTCTTTTGTGATACCCCTCCAGGAAGAAAACAAAGCCAGGCACCAGTGGCCATTCCAGGTGCACAATTTGTGTTGGCAACTGTGACTCAGGCTAGTGGGGTCTTTCACTATGCAAACACCAGTCTGAAGAGTGAAAGCTGCTACTATGATCTCATGCAGCTCTGAGCTTTCTTTGACCCGTGTTTGGGCGTCCCAGCCTAAAGGAAAGTTTTACCTTGGCCAAGCAATGTCATCACAAGGACCCATCTGCAGGAATGTTCCTGTCCAGCCACCCCCTAAGTCCAGGTGATCTGCTGCCTTTCTTGGTTGGTTTTCCTGGTCAGTGCTTGTCCGAGGTTCAGTGATGAGACTAGAGAAGGAATCGCAGAGAACAGGGGCATGGAAGGATGAATGGATTGAGAGTTTCCTCTTTACCAAACACAGAGTTGTCTCTGGGGAAGTATAAAACTTTTTTTTTTTTTGAGTGTTTGGCTTGTTTGAGCTCTTTTGCTAGGGAGATAAGGAGTTTGTCATGATATGACCAGGGATGGGTTGCTTTCCATCATTTTCAGAAGCGGGCACCCCTTGGAGCCTATAGGTGACATGAGATGAGAAACTTTACGGGGACATGGGAAAAAGGTAGACGAAGTGGGGCAGGAATATTCAGCTGGATATTTTTTTTTCCCTCTCAAAGGGGCAGAGAGAAAACAGATTCCAGAGAATTTGAATTTTGCCTTAGATGATGAGATTTTCTTGAGAGGTTGGCTTACTTTTTTTTTTTTAAAGATTTATTTATATTTGTGCATACAGAACTGGGGTACAGGCCAGAGGGGGTGGTGAGAGGACTCACCAGAGACAGAGTGGGGAGCAGAACAGGCAGATCGACGAAGTACACTGCTGAGGGGAGCAGCGGGCGGTCAGGAGAGGTCTGCCACGCCATGTGGTCACCTCCGGGGCAGGCGGGAATTGAACTCATGCTGCAGTGGCTCTACCTTCTCAGTGCTGTGCTTTAACCCGCTGCGCCACCAGGGAGGGCCCTGGCTTACTTTTTAACCCAGTTAAGTGTTGGGCTTCTTTGGGCAATCAGAGATCAGAAAATCTTCTGTATGTCATAGGTTACATAGCTCCTCCTATGCAGGTTTGCAGGGGGCTGGGAACAAGAGCAGGTGTGGTGGTGCTGTAGCTATGATGAACCATCTCTGTGTCCTTGACTTTGTCCTTGGAGGGGTCACCAACACTGAGATGTTTGATCAGAGACACCCTGAGTGGGTGGGACATGTAGAAGAATTCTCATAAATTATTAGAAGAATCCATGCATCGTGAGATTAATTTTTATAAGGTTCTTATTTTCTATATTCTTTTTTTTTAAAGATTTATTTATTCATACAGAACTGGGGTACAGGCCAGAGATGCAGAGGGTGAGAGGATTCACCAGGGACAGAGTGGGGAGCAGAACAGGCAGATGATGAAGTACACTGCTGAGGGGAGCAGCGGGCGTGTCAGGGGAGGTCTGCTGCGCCATGTGGTCACCTCCGGGGCAGGCAGGAATTGAACTCATGCAGAAGTGACTTAAGCTTCTCAGTGCTGTGCTTTAACCCGCTGCGCCACCAGGGAGGGCCTCCATATTCTTTTTAATTTAAATTTTTGTCTATTAATCTTTAGCTTGATTCTTTTGTGTGTTAAGTCTTCCACAATGATGATAGCTTTGTTTTAGTTCTAACATATACATAGAGCAGACATATGTACACACATAGCCCTCATTGTAAATATTTCACACACACATCTCAAGAGAACAAGGGAAGTCTGTTGTATTTAGCCCATTTTTGCTGTATTTTTATACTGTTCTTTTTTCTTTCCAGTGTTCCAAGTTTCTACTTTTATCATTTCTGTTTTGAAAAATGTTTCACTCATTATTTTAGGGTATCTTTAACTGGTGAAAAATTCTCTTAGTACGAGAATGTCTTTATTTCTCTTTCATTCCCAAAGGATGATTTCTCCAGGTACTGAATTTAGACTTGATAGTTCTTTCTTTTTAGCAAATAAAAATGTTGTGCAACTTCCTTCTGGCTTTTTTGGTTTTTGAGGAGAAACTGCTGTCATTTGAATTGTTTGTCCTCCATATATAAGGTGTCACTTCGTTTTTATTTCTTTCAAGATACTTTCTTTGTCTTTCATTCTTTAATTTACAGCAGTTTGGTTATGACGGTTTTTGGTGTGGATTTCTTTGGGCTTATCATTTTAGGAATTTGCTCAGATTTTTACATCTATTGGTCTATGTCTTTTTCCATGCTTGCAGAAATTTCTGTTGTTTTCTCTTCTTCATTTTTGAAAAATACTAATTTCTCCAAATACTCTTTTCCATTTCCACTCCTTCTTCCCCATTGTCACATACCTCACAACTTGTTACAACCCCACAGTTGTTTCATAGGTTTTGCTCACTTTTTTTTTCAGTCTATTTTCTCTCTGTTGTTCAGTTTAGGTAATTTCTATCGTTCTAGTTTTCATTTCATCATCTTTCCTTTGTCTCCTCCATTCTATTTTTTAAAAAAATTATTTGTGTGTACAGAACTGGGGTACAGGCCAGAGGTGCAGGGGTGGTGAGAGGATTTACCAGAGACAGAGTGGGAAGCAGAACAGGCAGATCGATGAAGTACACTGCTGAGGGGAGCAGCAGGTGAATCAGGAGGGGTCTGCTGCACCATGTGGGTCACCTCCGGGGCGGGGATGACTCATGCTGAAGTGGCTTTAGCTTCTTAGTGCTATTTACATTTACCCACTGCGTACCAGGGAGGACCCATGCTGTTATTTTTCTTTTTTAACTAAATAATGAAAAATCCTAATATTTCCATTTTAAGAAAAATTATATAAATATATATGATATATAGTCTTATATATCTACACATATAAGTCATATATAAGACATAAAATATATATAAAATATATAAATATGCATAAGGTAGATAATATATAAGATATATGGTCTATTTATTTGCTGAAACTCTTAATTATTAGTTGTTTCAAGAATTCTTAATTGCTCATTATAGCATTTCTATGATGCCTGCTTTAAAATTTGGCTGATAATTCTAACGAGTGTCTTCTTGATGTGGGCATCTATTGATCATCTTTTCTCATTAAAATTATACCTTTTTTGGTTTAACATGTGATTTCTGATTGTAATTTTGGAGATACTTGCTATTCTGTTATGAGACTCTGGGTCTTATTTAAATGTTTTAGCAAATCTCTTCTAACTTGCTGTGCTGCGGTGAGTGGCAAAGGAGGTATCTCTTCAATATTGCCATGTGGGGGTGAAGGCTTAGACTTCCTGCCTTGACACCTTGCGATGAGACATTACCGAGAGAAATGTTGAGAGAAATATTACTGTTGTTGGGGGTGGGATTTCAGGCTCCCCAAGGTCCTTGGCGGACACCTCTGGCTTGGATGGGGGAGAGAGAGATCCCCTTTTGTGACTTCTACATGGCTCCTACAGGAGATTTTGGTAGAAGACCTCATTACTCCCAGGGAATGGTCGGGATATCTTCTCCATCTTTGCAGTTATGGCTGGGGTGGGGCAGGGAAGAGCACCTTTTCACAACAGGATAAATATGGAAGTCAAGGCTCCTCACCCAGCCTTTGCTGACTGTGACCCTTGGCTTTCCTGTCACCTAAGTGGGCAGTATTGTCCTAACAGAAGCACACAGATAGACTTCACAGCTTCTTCACAAATTCCCACTCCCTAGGATGGGTTTCCCTTTATTGTGCTAAGGTACACCTGAGTTGCTACTTACATTTCATAATGCAAAATTTTCTTTTTCTGTTTTAAAATGCTCTAGAGTAGCCTTTTATTATGAAATGATAAAACTTTAATCTTCTCTCAACTGTTAGTCTATAGAGTCACTGTGGGTAAAAAAGGAACAATTGATTTTTTTAGATTAGCTGTAACCCCTCCATTTTTGCAATGAATGAGGACCAAATTTATTTTTCTTTCCTGGATAGTCATATTCTGCAGTCACTGGAGGGCTAAGTAGTGTCACCCATGCAAATTCAAGCAGAAGCCTTGCACGTGGTTCCCAGAACTGTGCAGCAGACATACGTGGCCTGAAATAGCTGCCATGAGAAAAGCCACCTCATATTTAGGAAATATGCTGGAGCATGTGGCTATCCTGACTTGTCCCAGAAGCATGATAAAAGTAAACCAACTGCTCTCAAAGTGAGAACAATTATAAAAACACAATTTTTGAAGAACGAACATAAAGATTTGAATCATAAATATTTCCAGAGAAACAAGGCAAATGTATTTCAAATTTCAGATGAAGAGGGCTCTGTGGCTGTCAGGCCACACCGAAGTTCAAGGGGGACTTTCCACTAAGACCATGCCAGAAGGCAAGGAGGCCCATGACCACCACGTGGCAGGCAGGACCTCTGCAGGAGGGCAAGGAAGTAACAAAGAATTCCTGTAGATTTTATCTTTTCTTCATAACCTAAATCTGAGATTAGAGAGTGAGCTGGAAACTGGGAATCACTGGCCTTCAGCTCGGTGGTAACATCACAGCAGTCCGTGGCCGAGCACACTTTTGAGTGGCAGCAAACAGGTAAAGCGGTGTTTCAAGTTTTCTCTTTGTGTCCAGTGCTGGGTCACATCCCTGTCATTGATTCATTCTCGACAGCCGAGAGGCACTGGCCAGGAATCCAGCCTCTTGGGCCAGCAGAGTCTGCGCTGGAGAGGACATGCATGGATATTATGCTGAGGTGAGAAACCCGGCACAGAAGGAATCACTCACACAACGCGACAAAGTAGGTATACAACCAACCTTCAAGTCCAGGTCCAGCGCCCACAGGGTCCACGCCCTCGGGGGGCCCCTTGCTTCCCTGTAGCTGAGATTCAGGTTTTGGAGATTCTGGTCCACCCTCCCCCTCCTGGGGGGCTGGGGAGATGGGAGAGGAGTCAGAGGCCTAGGAATCATTGCCCTCCCCTGTGAGAGTGCTTATTCAGGCTGGAGTCCCTGTGGGCAGGCGCGTGGCCCACCCCACCTGCCCGTTGTCCTCAGCAGGGAATGGTGCAGCTTGTCTGAAGGTCAGCAAGGTCCCTGAGATGTGCTGCCTTCCTGCCAGCGTACTCTGAACGCAAATAATGTTGGGGTGCTTAGGCGGGGCATGTGGAGGGCTGACACACAGCGGGTGGAGGGTAAGGCCTCTGATGAGTCTCTGGGTCTGCCCTGGTGAGACACAGCTAAGCCTTTGCAGCCCCTTCGAATGCTTGCAGTTGAGGCAACAGCCACAGGGGTGGCTGAAAGAGCCGAGAAGGCTGGTTGCCTGGACGGGACAAGTTCTGCTGACCGGGGTCTTCAAGGCCCCAGCTCCTGAGAAGCTGGAAACCACAGTCTTGACTCCGCTGCAGGGATGAGGAAGAGTTCCTGGGACATGGGCAGAAGAGGGGGACTCCTGACTTTATGGACGTCTCCTTCGAGCCTCTGGGCTGGGGATGAGAACTGTGTCAGCTGGAGTGAAAGACCCACTTGCTGTTTCTGAGACGCCCCCCACCCCCTCTCTCTGGAGAGGGGGAGGGGGCTGCCAGAAGGGGCCTTTCACAACTGGGCAGGGCAGCCTCACTCCAACAAGCCCGAGCTGCTTCTATAAACAATTACAGCCTCTAGCGTGGAGGCTGCGCCTTTGCTGTTCCTTTTTTTGGATTTAAAATGAAACCCCTGACAGTTGAGAAGGCAGCTAAAGCAATCCTGCTAACTCGGTGCAGGTGGAGCCAGAGCCAGGTGGCTCTCCGGGAGTGTCAGCCACGCCCTGGCTCTGGGCGGTCAGGGTGACAGCCCAGGGGCCCAGAACCTTTCTCCAGCTCTCCTAGCAAAGGAGCCTCTGAGGGGGAGGGGAGCTCTGCAGTGAGAGAACAGCCTGCACCCCCTGCTGCCAGCCCCTCTTGTTTTCCTTCTCCTGGAAGGGAGCAGCTGAGGAAGCACCCAGCCCTCGGGGTTGGGGACTCTCTCCCTGCAACCTCAGTGCCAAGGGACTGCTCCCAAGGCAGCCTTCTGCCCAGGGCCTGGTGGTGTGGCCCTGCAGGGCTGCTGGAGGCCAGGAGGGGGCTGGTCTGTCCCCAGTGTCTGCCCAGTAATCCCCCTTCACGGCCACCGCCAAGGCTCTTTGCCTGAGGAGGGGCGAGGGCCGGTCTGTCAGGGCGATGGCCAGTGCACTGGCGGGATTAGCAGGAGGCTGATCCGGCTTCTCCGAGGCGCAGGGTGCAGTCACGCAGGCATCTGCGCAGGCGCTCAGCGGTCAGCATGGCCGGGCGCTGGCTTCGGAATTCGGGTCACCTGGGGCTGGCCCGAAGTGCTCAGAGGGACAGCGGCCCTTTGTTGGGCTCGCGCGTGGGTGTTTCTGCTCCCCAGTGCAGCTTGCACCACGACGATAAGCCCTTTCCCACTTTATTGTGCATCCTCAGCCCTCCACACGGAGCTGCCCTGGCAGATGTTAAAGCGCTGCTGGTCTGACTTCGGTGTGCGGGAGTAACGGACCCTCATTGGGGAAAACTCGGATCTCAAAAGGATGAGGGGAACTCACCATCCTTGTGCCGGATAGGTCCTGGGATGCCACTTTGACGTATTTTCCCGCTGTCTTCCAAGTGTGTAACCGAACCTGTGATGATAGTGTACACTGGACTTTGTCCCTTGTAAAATAACTGAATATTATATCATAGGCACTTGTCAATTTTCTTGCGCTTTTATCTGAAGCACCCATGAGATATTTCCATTCGTTTTCTACTGATGTGTGGCAAATGACCACTACTCAGCACCTTAAACAGCATCCAGTAGTTCGCTCCCAGTTCCGTCGGTCAGAGGTCAGAGGTCAGAGGTATGGCGTGGCTCTGTCTCTGCTCTGGACTCCCAGGCCGAAGTCAAAGTGTCAACTGGGCAGAGTCTGTGGAGCCTGTGAGGACACAGCCCAGCTCGCCCTGCCGCGAGTCAGTGCTCCTGTGGAGCCTGTGAGGACACGGCCCAGCTCGCCCTGCCGCGAGTCAGTGCTCCTGTGGAGCCTGTGAGGACACGGCCCAGCTCGCCCTGCCGCGAGTCAGTGCTCGTTGGGAGCGAGGCCCTCAGTCTTTGTTGGGCTTGCTGGGCTCTGTCTGCCCTCAGCACCTTCAGCCTCGGCCCGGTCGCCCTGCCAGCCGGCCAGTGCTCTGCACCTCTGGCTGCTCCTTTCGGCTGCGTGGGGAGCTTCTTCAGGTGCCTGAAGTGTGAGGGGTCCCTGGCACGCGGGAGAGCACCGTGTCTCTCTCCCCGTTTGTTCCATGGAATTTCAGCTGCAGCCTTCAGCCCCTGGGGTGCACTGGTCTCTGCCTGGACCTTCCGTCCCTGTTCTGTGGCCTGAGGACTCTCTCAAGGCAAATAGTGGCCTCATGGCGCTGGCCTTTGTTGCCTGGTATTCTCTGTCGCCAGTCGTTTTTCCTATATTTTCTCTGGCTTTTTGGTTGTTTCAGGCAAATGAGTAAAACATGGTCCTTCTTACTCTTTGTTAGAAGTCATTTATACATTTTTGATGAGTTAAATGCATCATTATTTTTCAGCACTAATTAAATGTAGAAATGTTTTCTTCGGCTCTAAATGGTCCCAGGAGGCAGAGAGGCTTCTAGATATTCAATTAAACAAAACTCTCCTTCTTCTTTTGTTTTATTTGAGGAGTTCTCTTCTAAGGGCTCCCATCTTATTTTATTTTTTACGCTGTGCCAATAGAGGTAAAGAAGGTTTCCAAGGTCACAAATCTGTTGTGGGGCTGTGGGTTGAAAGCCTGAGGCTGCTCAAGATGTTACTTGTCTGTCTGTCCCAGGGCTGCTGCTGTCAGCAACATGTTCACGCCGCCCCCCCATTTTATGCATGGACTTGGACAGTTTTTTAGATAACAGTAGGCTCTAATGCGGGTGAGGGGGTCTCCTCCAGGAATTAAAGGCTTTTTTTTTTTTTTAAGATTTATTTATTTATTCATACAGAACTGGGGGACAGGCTACAGATGCGGAGGGTGAGAGAATTCACCAGGGACAGAGTGGGGAGCAGAACAGGCAGATCGACGAAGTCCACTGCTGAGGGGAGCAGCGGGCGGGTTGGGAGAGGTCTGCCCCGCCATGTGGGTCACCTCCGGGGCAGGCGGGGATCGAACTCAGGCGGAAGCGGCTTTAGCTTGTCAGTGCTATGCTTTAACCCGCTGCGCCACCAGGGAGGGCCGAATTAAAGGCTTTTAAGAACTCTTTGGCCACAGTTCTGCACACAGAGTGTGAAAGCGCTGCCTTCTGGATGCCCGAGGTATAATGTCCCCCTAGAGCCATGTCTGGGAACTCTGCGTGTTGGCCAGTCAGGGTGGGGGAGGCCTCTTGCAGCCTTGCCGGAGTGGGAATAATCGGTATATTGGTTTCCTCGTATCACTCTAATGCAACACCATGAATTGGTGACTTAAGGTAATAGAAATTCCGAGTTCTGGAGGCTGGAACTCTGAAGCGAGGTGTCAGCAGAGAAATATGGCCCCACTGGGCCCTGGAGGGGGATTTTTCTCTGCTCCCTAGCTCCTGGGAGTTAGCTGGACATCCCGGTGGCTCCTTCCTTTGACCCTAAACTCTGCCTTCTTTGTTTGTCACATGGTGTCTTCCTGTGTGTCTCTGTGACTGGACATGTACGCCCTCTGGTAAGGACACTGCCCTGTGGGCCAGACCCACCCGCCTCAGGGTCATCTCTTTTTAACATAATTGTATCTGAAACAACCCAAGTTTCAAAGAAGGTCACTTGCGGGTGTCTTGGGGATTAGGATGTGGGCATAGCATTTTAAAATGGCATCTAATATAGTGTTTGACATCGAACATTAGGTGACTTTAAAACATGTTTTGCAGAAGAATCTTGGGTGATTGCACTAGTAACGGTGAATGGGCGTGCAGACTGCTAGATAGGCCTTGAAACTCCGCCGATGACACAGGTGTAGTCACTTGTGCAAAGACGGGAGGGCCGGCTGGACACAGGGGCGCTCCCTGGCAGGGCTGCTTGGTAGGTACCACTCCTGGTGCCTTCAGACGGAAGGCAGCGACACCTTGCTTCTGGTGTCAAGGCCATACCTGAAATTTCCCGATGGAAAAATCTTTGTCCAGATTAGGACTCACGGCTTCAAGTCTCCATGAAATAAGAGCTAAGGTTGCTCTGGCAGGTGCATACAACGAAGGGACTGTGGGATTTGGGAAATGTTTTCCCACACTCAGTCTGTGTTGACTCACATTTGCTCAGTTTTTTTTTTTTTAGATTTTTACATAATTTATTTATATATATTTTCCATCACTGTACATTTGTGTACAATGTCTGCTTCTCTCTCAGGTGTATTCTCCATAGGGATCCCACCCCCATCCCCTCCTGCACCATCCCTGTAGTCCCCTGCAGAATGTCTCAGATGTATAGTTGCCTGTTGGTTTTTTCTTATTTATTGCTATTATTTTCTTCCTGATCCCTTACTTGGTTCCCCCATGTTCCTCTTATAGGTGAAACCATCTGTATTTTTAGTTTTCCCTCTGACTTATTTCACAGAGTCCTTTCCAGTTTAGAGAGTAATTGCACAGCTTGAGTTGGTCTTTCATCTTCACATCAGTCCTGTGAAATTGAAATTACTATTTCCTTCTAGGTATGGTAAGTTTGAACGTTATTATTTTGCATAGAAGAACTGGGAGGTAGGCCAGAGGTGCAGAGGGCATGAAGATTCACCAGAGACAGAGTGGGGAGCAGAACAGACAGTGGACTGAAATACACTGCTGAGGGGACAGTGGGGAGACAGGTGACGTCTGCTGTGCCATGTGGGTCACCTCCCTGGCTGGGGATTGAACTCAGGTTATAGTGCTGAGCCATAACCCCTAGGCCACAAGGAAGGTCCCAGATTGAATATTATTATATTCAACCACTAAAAAGTGTGCTTTACAGATGAGGAAATTGGAGCTCAGAAAGGTAAAGTGACTTGTCTGACATCAGTTCCTAGGCGGTAAACTGGGGTAAGACTCAGGGGGTGTCTTTTCCAGTCTTAAGCATTGATCCAACATGACACTGCCAAGTGAGCCCAGGGAATGCCAACATGGACATAGCGTGGAATGTGGGGAGTTCTACTGTACTCACCGCTCATTGGCATTGGAACTGGGCAACTCAGGTGCATCTACTTTGGCTTCATTCATTCATTTATTGACTGAAGTATTCTTTCATAGTCATACAGTTCCCTCTCCCTCAGTGCCCTTGAGACATAGTTGACATATACCATTGGTTGGGTTTAAGGTGTCAATGTGATGACTTGATACATGGATCTGTGGCAAATTGCAGTGTTGGGATGACTTTCTGCAGGTGCTTACTTTCTACTCCTACCATAGCATCATGCGCAGGGAATCAGCCATCGTTGTATGTGTGAGCATAAGGGGTACCTGTGGATCAGTTGGGAGGATCCAGAAGTGAGGTGTTCCTCGTGGCCCATGAGGAGTTTTTTGATGGAGTCTCCAGTGGTTAGTAGAATCCATATCCTCCAGGAGCCCTGAGGATGGTTTTCCCAGCTGTTCCCTTCTGGCTTCTGGGTGAGATGAGAAAGATGTGATCTCTTTGGTTCTCTTTGGTTCACCTGCATCGCTAGGGAAGCTGGGTGACTTTCTCTCTTGGGAGAATTCACAAGGTGTAAAGTCTCTTTTGACTATGTTGTGCTGTCTTAGGAAGGTATGATGTGGGTAAAGAAACCTGTTCCTCTCTCTCTTTAATGTGTCCAATCTCAGAATTTTTTCCTCAAACAGCATGCTGGAAATTCAGCGGTGGGCTTCCAGACTTCCACAAATCCTCCCTAATTGGTGGGTAACTGTCTAGGTCATCTTTGTTTGGGAGGAAGATAATAGAAAACTTCTTATGCCATGTTGATAATATCACTCTTCAACAATCATTTCTTGAGAGCTTATATGATAGATTCTGGGGCAACACACATCCTTCCTGGAATGGGTCTTTTAGAATTACATCAATTTTGACTTTTGGAAAGCGGGGGCAAAAACTCACATGCCTCGTTAAGTGAAGAATAAATAAAATCATTCATGCAATGAGCCTACCCAGTGCCAGGCCTATCATGATTTTCAGTGAGTGTAAGATTTACCTATAGAGGCC
Source organism: Condylura cristata (assembly GCF_000260355.1). Taxonomy (NCBI): domain Eukaryota; kingdom Metazoa; phylum Chordata; class Mammalia; order Eulipotyphla; family Talpidae; genus Condylura; species Condylura cristata. The sequence continues at coordinate 32,259,631 of NW_004567121.1, forward strand.
ACACACAGTGATGAGTCTGGTTATTGACTCTTTTGGGGTTGCACTTTCCCAACATGAGTTATGGGTGCTGAATGATCTGGGGAGGGTGATGGTGGAATTCCAGAGCCTGGTGGAGCAGCCACCTTTTATGGATCTGAGATTGAGGCAAAACTGGAATATGGTAGTGTCATGAAGACACCTGGTAAGGCCTCCCCAAGAGCAAGGTCTGGAGGACGAGCACCAAGGTCATCTGTGGTGTCAGCATCTGCGTCTTCAGCATCTCTGATTGCCCTTCAACTGTGGCCCAAGGGGGGCTCTACATTGTTCAGCAGACTCAGTGAGACCAGCAGCAATGTAGCATGAGTTCCATTGCATGGAGTGTTTTGGTGTTTTTAAATTTTGGCTTGCCCAAATGGCCCACTGTATTAGATTCTTGTCTTAAGTTCCTACACCTCAATATGTGTTATTAACTCCAATAGAAAACATGCAACCAGCCCAAAGCCAACATAGTTTAAGAAATGTAATATTTTATATGCATCACATTTTAGAAAGCTGTTTTTTGTTGGGGAGTGGGGTAACCACCACCAGACATTTTACTTTGCCTTGGGGATACAACTCTGAGAGTTGGAGTTTATACCATAATTTGGCTAATCTGCTCAGATTCAGCATCTGTAACTCCTTTAAATGGCATTTCATGTTATGACAGGAAATCTTTACTGCTTTTCTATCATAAAGAAACATTACCAAACTACACTGTAATATGTGCTCAAATTGGGTTACCATCTCTGATGAGCTGCAGAAGGAATGGAACAGATAGTGTGGCGTGGAGTGCCTGCTGGACCAGCCTTGCATCCCTCACGGGCCGTGGGCCTGGGGCATGAACCTGCAAGCGAGGCCTGCAGAGCAAGGCTGAGCTCCTCCCAGAGCCCCCTGAGATGGAGGACAGGGTTTCCCAGTCTTAGCTTGTTGTGATCCTTCTGTTAGCTATCATGTGCGATAAACCTGACAGAGAATAGGTATTCTGGAAAGTTTGCACTTCATATTTTACCCACTGATTTAAAACTTCATTTTTTAAAGGCAGTTGTGAATTTAGCATTGTTTTTATTCCTAATTGGAGGGTTTGGCACAAGACCTGTGGGATTTGTGGAGTGAGCAGTTTGTGATGACCTGGGGTAGAGGCGTTACCTGTCCAACTCCCTGTGGGCAGAAGTGGGGAAGTGTTTGAGGATTGGCGCTGTCTCCCAGCTCTTGAGCAGCTGAGGTTAGCCTGAGCTGGTTGGGCTGATGGCAGAGTTATTTTCATTTTAGTTTTGAGTCATTAACCCACACACTCTGTCTTTAAATCCACTTTCAAATAGCTGGCTACATTCTATGTGGTTGGAACAGTGTCTAGAAATTCAGGGAAGAATTAGCCACATCCTCTACACTAATGGAGATAATAAGTAGCAAAGAAAGTACTATTGAGACTCATATACACATATGAAAACACATACATACCCATGCATAGACATAAATATTCTGTGTGTGTGTTTATTTGGGGAGGTAGTTTCTACAGTAAGGAGAAACAATGTAAGGTACAAAGTTGTGAGCATGGTGACATATTCTGTATGTCAAAATTAGGACTCATGGACTGATAAGAACATAAATTTATAGAAAGCTGAAGTAATGATGCTTAAATTTGGGCTTGCCCCAGAATCAAGTCTTCCTTCTCGAGAGGAACATCAAGTCCTTGATAAATTTGCTGTCTAGTTAGAGAGGGAGAGTTACGTGGTTCATGCATATGTTTAGATAAAAGAAAACACATATCTCTGAGATGTCATTGATATTAGAGATGGAAGGGAGAGAGAGGAGGGAGGGAGAGAGAGGTGGTCAGTATGGGAGAGGAGGTGGAGAGGAAGAGAGTTTCACGTCAGGGCTTAGTCAAGGAATCTGAGGGACGTAGGAATGCTGGATTTAGAAGGACGTTGTGAAAAGGTCTGGCTGCAATCTTGTCTATGCAGAGAGATCAAAGAGCCTTTACTAGGTTTAAGACAATGAGGCGCACATCCTTGGGGAGCCAGGTGCTTCTGTGGCCAAGGACTTCGCAGCTTGTCTGCCTAGCGCTTAGCAACATGGTTGGGAACAGACATGCGGGACTGATTAGAAAACTGCTCTGCTTGAGGAAAATATAGACATCAGAGACACAAAAATGAAAACATGCAAGCATTTGTAAATGGAATGTGCCTATCATTGTGGTTTACATGCCCAGGAGACCTTCGAAGCAACGTGTAGGTATGACTGGGGAAATATCTGTGGAGGCCCCTTCTCTCATTGGATCGATGAAGGCTCCTCTTGAATTACACCTGATGATTGTCATGTTTTACTTCCTAAGTTAGGACCATCTTCTCCCTGGTTATCCTGTTATCAAGAAGTGGACTGGTGACTCACTAAGCTTTACCTTCAGCAGATTCTTGAGAGGAAACCTCATGGATATAATTTATGTGAGGGGTGTAGCACCACTTTGGAGGCAGCTGGCATTTGGGAGTTAGGTTCTTCATTCATAAAGAAATAATAACTATTTTGCAGACTTATTGAGGGAATTAACATAGTAACAAATGTAGCTTAATGTTTGACATCTAGTAGATATTCTATGCATCTCAGATGTTTTTGTTTGTTATTTTGCACAGGATGATATAATATAGGTACATTATGGGTATTAATTAGAGCCTACTTAAAATCTTTTTGTGGGGTGGGGGGGCATACAAACATATGCATTGCTGTCCATAGTGCTGAACTATAATTACATGGGGCAAGGTTGTCCCTGTAACCCTAGGCCACCACTGAAAGACTACTCAGACTTGCAGTTCAGTCTCCTCCAGGAATGATGGAACCATGAATGCTGAGTGAGTTAAGAGAATAGGGAGGCAAAATAACAGTAGCTTTTGGATATGTCACTGAGAAAATTCTATGGAGAATGAAAGAGGTGTTTTAAACTCTTTTAGATATTTATATTGCCAAAGAATAATGTCCAAATTGACACGGCCAGTTGGCCATGTTAGGTAGTGATAACATGTAAGACATGTTATGTGATGCAAGTGTTGATACTGAAAATGAGTTTGGGAAGTTAGCAGACTATAGAAGGTAGAGACCATTTATGTGCAATGCCATTATCAGTTGGGTTAGATCAATGTGTTAATGGGGATTTTAAAATTTTGCCTTAACAAAATATTTGTAATTCTTACACTGTCACAGAACAAATTACTGCTTTATAACATATGTGGTCAATTTCATGTAATTGAAGATTCAAGTACTCTTTTGGAGGTAGTATTTTTTTTTTAAAGATTTATTTATTTATTCATATGGAAACAGGGTACAGACCAGAGATGTAGAGGGTGAGAGGATTCACCAGAGACAGAGCGGGGAGCAGAACAGGCAGATGGAAGAAAAGAAGTACACTGCTGAGGGGAGCAGCGGGCGGATCAGGAGAGGTCTGCCTCGCCATGTGGATCTCCTCCGGGGCAGGCGGAAATTGAACTCATGCGGAAGTGGCTTTTGCTTCTTAATGCTGTGCTTTAACAGGCTGCGCCACCAGGGAGGGCCTGGAGGTAGTATTTTTTTGGAGATTCTGGATTTGAGGGGCAGGTGTCTCTCCACATTCCTTTCCTTGAGTATTTTGGTGATGACTTTGAATATCGTGTTTTGTTCTGGGCTCTTTTTCTCCATTCCCATTTACTTCTAACAGAAGTCTAAGCTGTTAGAACAGTTTAGCCAGCTTGCCTGATTATATCTACCCGTGAATTCATTTTTCCACACACAGTCATTCATACCACTCACTTTACCACCCATCCTTACATCCATCCACTTGTCTGTCCATCCATCATTCCACTCAAACTCCCATCCATCTACCCATTTAACAACTTACTAAGTGTCTACTGTAGTTATATATTACAGAACTCTGTTGTATGTTTTTGCAGCAATAAAGTATCTTGTTTAATTTATCTGCTCTGATGACAAATGCTATCTTTTGACCTAGACTCATCACAGCCTTCTGGTGCTGTATTTATATCTTCACTTGACAGTTTCTATTAAGAACTTACTATGTGCAAGATATTCTGCCAGATAGTGGGATATAACCATAAAGATGGTGTCTGGATTATTGAAAAACATTTCTGATTGGTTCCCTGTTTTGCCACTGGACTTCCTGCCTCTCATTTTCAATACATTCTGACACTCTCTTAAGCCGCAGACATGTCATGTACTTTTTCAGCTCATCGTCTCATAATAACTTCTCATCTCAGTTAAGAGTTAGTAGTGGAGGTGATGAGAATAATTCATCTTTTCGCTATATATCTTGAACACATAGCCCATGGGGCTTCACAGATTGGTGAGTAGAAACAAAAGAGAGGAACTGCTAATATATTCAAGGAATTTGTCCTTGGCATCGGGAAGGAGGAGACTTACAGGAACATATTTGGAAGTGAAATATTCCAAATCTTTTGTGGGATATGATAAGCTTGATCTACCTATTTGACATTGAAATGGGGATGTTGAGTATGCAGTTGGATGTGCAAGTTTGGAATTCAGATTGGAGATATGAATTGGGAGTCCTTCGCAGTTATGGGCATTAAAATCCATGTGTCTGTATCTGATTGCCAATATAGAAAACAGAAAATTCCATAGGAATGAATTCTGGAATATTTATAATTTAGAAACTGGGAGGATAAGGAGTCTCAGGATGGAGACTGAGTAGGAAAAGTAAAGAATTTGGAAGTGAACCAACTGACTTGTATCAAGGGAAAAATATATTTCAATAAAGAGGGAAGGAGATGATTTAGAATTGACTTCTGTAAGTCACAGGAGGTATTAATAAGAGCTGTTTTAAGGAAATAATGGAGTCAAAAGTTTGACTAAATTGTGTTCAAAAGAGGATAGAATAGAGGAAATGAGACAGTGAATAATGATAAGACTTCTAAGATAACTTGGAGTAAGTCAAAGCATCTCATGGCTTTTCAAAGAACTAGACACAAGCAAACCTTAAATAGTTTTGCTATTGCTGTGTGCTAACATTTCTAAACACTGCCTTGACCCAAAGAGATTTAGATATCAAGGTGCGAGTGTTTCTCAAAAACTGAGAAAGTGTTGAGTCAACAAGACGGTGTCACCTACAGCTCCTCTTGAAGCAACTCAAGGCCTGTCGCTCTCCTAAAACAATGACAACAGCAGTAACAGTAATGGCCACAATGAATAATAATATATTAGTGTGCTCCGTGCTGAGCATTATACTAAGACACGTCATAGCTTATCCTGTTTAATGCTCATACGTAACAACGCCAGTTTCATTCTTATTTCTATCTTCCAGACGTGGCACATAGACATGAGTGTGGTCTTTTCAGAAGTGGTGTAGGGAAAATAAAGGCAGTTTTTGCCAAGGCTCCTGTGCGGATTAAGACCTTACTCTACTTATTTCTCATAACTCTAGGGCACACAGGTGCCATTTTTTAAAAAGATTTATTTTTTATGCATATAAGATCTGGGGTACAGTCCAGAGGTGCACAGGGTGAGAGGACTCGACAGAGACAGAGCAGGAGCAACAGGCTGATTGAGTGAAACCTTCTGTTGAGGGGAGCAGCGGGGAGACGGTAGAGGTCTGCTGTGCCATGTGGGCCAGCTCCTTGGCGGGGGATGGAACTCGTGCTGCGGTGGCTGTGGGCAGCTTCATAGTGCTGCGCTTTAACCCCCTGCGCCACAAAGGAGGGCCCACAGGTTCCATTTTAATTTTTTTTTTACATTATTCTTCCTATTGTAGATTTTTTCATCTCAGTTGTGATCCCCGTGGACTTCCCACCACCACTTCACCCATGTGCCCTCACCATAGTCCCGTGTGCTCTTCTTCCTGTCCCAGTTTTGATTCTGTTCCTCTCCCCCCCCCCCCCCGGCAGAAAGTCTCTGGTTTGTAGTTGTTAGTTGATTTTTTTTTTTTTTACTTTATTACAACTACTATATATGTGTGTATGCTTCTCTCCCTCCCCCTCCCCCACCTGCCCCAATCCCTTACACTCCTGCAATTGTGTCATTTAATGGATGCAGCTAGGCCATGAATAGCTAAAGCAGGTTCCCTTTAGGGATCTCATGTGGCTCGGCAGGGCCACGCTGCCAGGCTGCCGTTTGCCCCCTCTTGGATCTGCTCTCTGATGCCCATGGCTCTCCTCCCCCTGCCCCCCCCCCCGGTGGAGGGAAGGACTTGCTTCACTGGGAAGGAAAGAAAGTGCAACGTGAGGTCACTGGTTCCTGCTAACTCTTAAGACCTTAACTTTCAGAAACATTTCAGAAATGTTTCCTAAACATTTACAAGAAACACGAGGTATTTTGATAGACTTATAAACTTTATTTAGTTTTAACAAATACTGAAGTTACTGGTTTACTATACCAATAGGAATTATATGTTGTGCCAAAAGTCAAAGACCAAAATAGTTCAGATAACTCCAGCTCTAATTAAGACTTCAGTGCCTGGTGGGATGTGGGGGGAGCAGGGCCGCCCGATCTATGGTCTATTCTCTTAAAAACAGTTTAGCTACTCAAGTTCCATTTATTTAAAAGAGCCTTTTATGGAAAGCCTAGAGAACATTGGATTCATTAACAACAATTGTGGGTTTCCATAAGTAGCAGCTGGATCCATTGAAAGGGCCAGATGAACAAGTATGAATTGACCGTGACCTCCAGCAATTAGGCGTCTGTTTGAAACCTGTTAGTGTAACAGTGTTTGGTTAGTAGCTTTCATCTTTTTATCCTTCAATGGAATTAAATATTCATTTCCCCCTTTTGCTTTGCCACTTCCCTTTTCTCCTTAGTACATGGATACACCTATATTTAGTATTGTATTGCCATAGTATACTTTTCTCTTGTATTTCAATGTGTGGTTTGTTTTCTTGTTTTAATTATGTAATGACAATAATAACGGTGACATTAATAAAATGGTTAGTAAACTAATATTATAATTAATAATGATGGCATTATTATTGTGAATAAAACGCATCAGTAGGTTTCGTGCACTTTTCTCAATTTGTTGGAGGTATGATTGACAACAACTATACATATTTAAAGTTTATAAGGTAATGGTTTGATAAACATATGCACTGTGAAATTATGAGAAAATCAAGTTTAGTATCACACCCGTCATTTTGCTACCTATTTTTTAGAATACTCAAAACCTATTCTTTTAGGGCCTCCCTGATGGTGCAACACGTTAGGACGCAGTGCTGCAAGCTGGCGGCCTCTGCTTCAGTGTGTGTTTGATCCCAGCCCTGGAGATGACCCACAGGGCACAACAGACCTGTCCTGACTCACCCGCTGCTCCGCTCAGCAGTGGATTTCAGTAGACCCACCTGTTCTGCTCCCCACTCTCTCTCTGGTGAAGCCTCTCACTGCCCTGCACCTCTGGCCTGTACCCCCGTTCTGTATGCACAAATAACTAAATATTACAAAACCTATTCATATAATAGCTGCAGTCACCATGCTGTGTGTTCTTCAGATTCATTCATCATTGACTGAAAGCTTGTTTCAGCCAGTTGCACCCAGAGCACATGCCTTGGCATGCTTCTGCATAGCTGCCTTGTTCCCTTCTCTCTGGGAGCTTGGTTCCAGGAGGACAGTCTCTTTCTGGCAGGGCTGCCACTGCTCTGGGCTCCTGTCTTGTCAGGGCTGCTGCCCTCTTCTTTGGAGACTTCTTTTCCCATGGTGTCTCTCTGCGTTCCAGAACAGCCTACAGGAAAGTCAGTGCATTTATGCAGTTGCTTGGTGGTTTGTTGGACGGCAAAACTGGACTCATGCTCCTTTGCTCTGGGTGATCTCAGCGAGGGGAAAGCAGAAAACAGATGGTGGGGAGGGTCTTGTCAGGTGTCAGGGTGAATGTTCCTGCCCAGTGTCCCCGCTGGGGTCTCCAGGCCTCTCTCCAGCTGGGCCTTACAGGATTATAAATTGCTCAGTCTTTGCCACAGAGAGCAATTCTTTCTGCACCCTCACCCCAAGGCACACGCACTGAAGGTTGTGCTCAAAGCAGAGAGGGGCAGCTCTTCCATGACTCGCAGCTCTGCCGGTGAGTGCGTGGCCTGTGGAATGTTGGAGAAGACCTGAAGCCCTTCTCCCTGGGCGGATATCACCTTCTTTTTTGGATTTTATAAAGAACCTGATCCTCTTTGCCTGAATGGAGCCAAATAAGCAGGAGTCTCTGAGGAGGCTGATGGCTTAGCTGTACGAGTCCCGCAGCGACGTCTGGTTTTGATGTATTGCTGATGGATACGATCATGCTTAGAGAACAAGATCATTTTTGCCAGCTTGAGAGAAAGGTCATGTTTTTAATTTAACTTAATTTCCTACACCAAAGAGAATTTTCAATAGGGTATTCGACTTTTGCACCTTTAATGAGATCAGATGCTCTGGGGCCTGCAGCAATGAAGAGAAAACAGATTTTCTAGTTTACACTTCTGCATTGTGCATTTTCCAAATTGGGCGCTGCCTTGCCTTGAAGGGGCCATTGCTTGCTGGCGATTCTTTCTTGTTTTCCTATTTCTCTCCCTCCTTCCCCCCTCACCCCCCTCCCCGCCCTGTCTTGCTTCCTTCCAACCTTTTTTCTTTCTCTTTCCCTTGTTCCTTCTCCTTGGGGTTTTCTTTCAGTGAGCATTTGCTGTGGACTAAGCAAAGCACTTAGAACTTTGCAAACACACACATATGTGTATACATGTGTATATTTAAACACACACAAACTTACACATATAGACACACATACACATATACATAAGTATTTCCATTTTAGAGCTAAAGAAACAGTCATCAAGGTAAAGTGACTAGTATCATAAACACTGTGTAGCAGAGTGATGGGCTGAAAACACAACTACAAACTTGGACACTGAAACTAGATCGTGTGGGTTCAACTCCAGGTTTATTTGCAAATATTTTTGCAAATATGAATAATGCAAAATGTGCTTTAATTAGCAACTTTAGATCCTATAAAATTCCATAACATTTATTTGTGGTGTGACTTGGGAAAAGTACTTAACCTTTTGACTACTTGTCTATGTCGAGTTGCAAGTTTAACTTCATTTCTGATGATAGTTATACACCCAAATGGACAGATGCATAGTTTATAGAATAATAAATACCTGGATGGCCTTCCACCAGAATAAGAAGCAGCCCATTGTTGATACTTTGAAGCTGCCCACAGTTCTCCCCTATTGTGACACCCATCCATTTCCTTGAATTTTGTCTTTGTTTCCTATCTTTATATTGAGGCACTATATACATAAGCCCTGTGCATAAACAAACCATTTCTAAATAATGTAGTGATCTGTGTGTCTTGTTTTCCTCCTTCATCAAACTGAGAAATAAGGTAATATGCTTTTCTTGACTTGATTTTTATACCTTTAACTACACTTGTGACATTCATCTTGTAGCAATAGTTCATTTATTGTCGGTGCTATGTGGAATACCATTGGATGACTTTATCTTAATTTATTTAGTCATTCTCCATGAACTTTTGGGTTGTTGCAGTTTCGCTATCACCAACAGTCCTGCTAGACACAGCAACAGACCTCCTCTCAGAGGGACACTGGGAAATTTCTCCAGGGCACATACCTGAGTTAGGTATGTTCTGTCTTATACCCAACTGCTCTCTAAATTGGCTATAACCCATTACTCTCTGCCTGGGGGAGTAGGGAATTTCTATTTCTTTACCACCATTTGGTATTTTTGGACTTAAACATTTTTTGCAAATATGAATAATGCAAAATAGGTTTTAATTAGCACCTTTATTTCCTATACAATTCAACAATTTTACTTACAGTTAGCTGCCTCTTCTCATAGGTAAAATCTCCATGCTTTCCCTCCCCCTCCTCCTCTCCTAGTCTTATTTTCCCTATTTCTTAAATGGGGCGATGTTCTGAAAGTTCCCTAATGACTCTTGAGAGTTTGATGCATACACGCTCCTTTCATATGTCATATTCCTCACTCTGGGAAAGGAAGCCTTGTGAGTCTTAAAGATTGATGCCTACCCACTGCCCTGTCTTTAGGTTACAGACAGTATAGAAAAAGTCTCCCACAGAAAAGACTAATGATCAGGATTTGTCTCAAGTGATTGTGGAACCTGGGCTATCCCAAGTTTTGCAATCAGGAAGGCAGATTCAGGAGAACTCATGCTCTCCTCTGGCTTTCAAGGTAGTGCCTGAAGGCAGCAGACCCTTGTCTGCTAGGCAGAGAGGAATTCTCTTTATTCTGCCCTTTTGTTTCGTCCAGGCCTTCATCTGATTGGATAAGGCCCACCCACACCAGGCAGGCCATCTGTTTTACTTTATCTACCCATTCAAAGGGGAATGTTATCCAGAAATATTCTTATAACTACAACTAGAGTAGCGTTTAACACCCTTTGTCCCAGACAAGTGGACATAACCACTTGTCTGGACATTTACCATTACAGGTGTTCTAATATTTGAGATAGCAAAGAATGGATGCCCCTGGTTCATATCATGCTGAAGATGTAGGACTGGTGTGTAAATTGATACAGAGCCCTTCTTGGTACATTTTCCCAACTATGCACAGTCATAGTTGATCTAACTGTAGGATCTTTGCATGACATGATGACACACATGAACAGCATCTAAGTGTTTTAAGAAAATGTCCTCAAGCAAAATCCTTGTGAGTTTCCAGGACCTTATCAGTTCTAGTTCCACTTTTACTGCTGTAATATGATCCCAATCCACTTGCTATACTGAAGGCCATGACCCTTTGCTACATTGAACCTGTCAGTCTACCTGTCTTGCCTGCCTCTCCTGGTTCCCTAGAAAACCCAAGTTGAGTTGTTTAGGATAGTTTACTTGACTGGGGTTGGACTTTTGTGCTTGTCTATGTTCTTGACCATTTCTTCTGAAGGTTTAGTAATTATTACTCAGAGAACTTCTTTAAGAAACAGCTTCTGGGTCCTCTTCCTAGATAATAATGTTAGGGGAAAGGATGTCTTGAAGGAACTCAGCAGAGTTTTGTGGACTCCACCTCCTACTCCTGAAAGTACAACTCCCAGCAATACCACAGAGAGAACTGTGAGGATCCAAGGGTAGACCTAAGCAGGCATTCTGGGACCTGCAGGGACATATAAGGGAGCCATGTTAGAAGCTCTCACTCTGGACAGCGTGGCTGGTGGCTGGTCACTTGGCTCTTGATGAGCTTTCAGGATGCTCTAGTTAACTAGTATCTCTCTCTCACTCTCTCTCTTTCCCTGGGTAGTACCTTTTCCTTTCCCCTTTGTAAATAAACCCATTATTGACCCTTTTGTGTGTGCCTGCAGTATAATTGAATTTTAAGCATGCAGGTGAGGACCCCTAGACAGGCAGCCCCGTTGACACTGGGGTGCCCTGTAACAGTAAGACTGAGGTGGGGGGGGTCAGAGAACTTGCATCTCTAACAAGACACCAGGTGATTCTTTATTGCTAGTTTAGAGTAGTGCTATTCTTTTATTTTTTTTTAAAGATTCATTTATTTATGAATACAAGAACTCGGGTACAGGCCATAGGTGCAGGGTTAGGGGGCGGGCAAGATTCACCAGAGACAGAGTGGGGAGCAGAACAGGTGGGTCTACTGAAGTACACTGCTGAGGGGAGCAGTGGGTTTCACAGAAGAGGTCTGCTGCGCCATGTGGGGTCAGCTCCCTGGTGGGGGATCGAACTCGCGTTGCAGTGGCTGCAGATAGCTTCATAGTGCTGCACTTTGAAACCCATTGCGCCGCCAGGGAGGACCCATAGAGTAGTGCTTTTGTAGGTGGTTCCAAACGAATAGAATCTGTTTATATTTTGTATAACGCATGGTGGCTTTTCTTTATTGTCCTGTGGTTTCAACATGAGCAATATATTACTTGAATTATTTTTAACCATTAGCATTTCTCATGAAGGTGTCGACCCTTTGAAGATCAAGTCTTACATAGGGTTGATCCATTGTAAAGTCAGTTCACACCATGCTCGGGATGGAGCCTGTCGTTCGAATAAAAAACAAAGGAAGCAATGATTCGTTGGTGGAAACCCAAGCCACTCGGGGCTCTTCCTGGCTTACCTCTCATACCCTTATGCCACATTTCATCCAACCCTGGAAACTGTGATCGCTCTCACTTCCTGCAGCAGCTCACTGGCAGCCTCGAGACCACCCTGCCTCGCAGGCTGAGAAGTGAGAAATTCTGAAAGCAATCGAACACTGTAAATTTTCACAGCAGTTCAGCTGAAAGCTGTTGGGCACAGTTGTTTCTGTAATTGTGATATGCTGGGAACATTCTCGGGCTCCCAGCTCACAGGGCTGCAGCCTCCTTTCTCCACGTGGGTGCCTCAGTGGGCAAGTCTGACTGTGCCGAGGCTGTAATGGGGACCAGGTGGTCGCATGTGTTCGTCTTAAGATTCATGTCCTCATCCACGTTGCTCCTTCCCGCCGTTCTAGCAGCTCATTCCCAGGGAGCTGGCTCTGGTGCTAGTGGGCCCCCTGAGCACCCCAACGTGGGGTGATTCCTGGCCCCTTGTCCAAGTGGGGGATGGAATCACATGCTTGCCATTGGGTGGAGCTACAGACGCCTCCCAGCTGCTCAGTGATAGGTGAAGGGAAAGAACTAGAAGAGGCTTAGCAGAGTGAGGGAACCACTCTTCCCAGCGACCCCTGCACTGGCCCTCCCATTTAAAATCCACAGAAGGATTTGGAGCCTGTGACATTTTCCCGCCAAGCTGAATTTACTTGTAGCATATAATATTCCTGCCTCTAGCGGAAGAGAGCTCTGGGCAGGCTGTGAACAGCTCAGGGGAAACAGCTGCCCTGCTTGAAACTGTGCAGCAAAAGTAACAAAAGTTCAATGACCTGGATACATTTTCCACAAATGTTTTCAGTGGGATAACTTTAACCTCTATATACTGTAGCCAGAGGTCAGAGGATGCAGGACGCTGTCCAGCCTCCGGCCGGGAGAAGAAAAACGACTTTGAGGACACAGTACTTGGGAGGGCCAGAGGCTGGTGTCCTGACCCTGAGACTCAGCGAGTGGCTGTCCTCACAATCTCTTCGTGCTTGACAGATGCTCTTCCTCTTCTTTCTCATGACACGAGCTGTTGAAAGACATGTTTGTCTAAACCCTGGTATAACCTTCATGACTTAATTTTGTCACCAATGTGTAATATTATTTATACAGTTGTTAACAAGTTTGCCCTAGAGATAGTTTATCCTTAGAAGATTAATCACAAATCGTCTAATTCTGAGAGGAGTGTGTACTTCCACTTAGAGCTTCTATCTAGGAAAGGTCCTCCTTGAATATACTTAGATATTTCTTCTTGGCTACATCATCCACCATGTGGCTTTTTTTTTTAATGGCTTATTTAGTTTTTTTTTCAATCTCTAACCACTAGCTAGCAAAAATGTAAAAACTAAACCCAGGCTATTGTAAGTTATAAGTTAAATAAATTTGCTGGCTATTCAGATTAAATATATCTAGCATTATTTTCCATCAGCAATAATCAACTAACAACTGAAAACATAATAAGAAGGCAACTTCATCATAGCAACACAAACTACAAAGTAGATCTAGAGTTAGCTTAATCAGATTACACAAAAGATGTTTGAGAAAGCATTAAATTCTATTAGAATACACAGAAGATGATTGATTTAAATGGCAAACCAGTTCTTATCCCTTTATGGACTGAGTTAGTATTATGAAACTGCTTTCTCCCCAAATTAATCTACAATTTTAATTTAAAATTAAAGTGGGATATTTGGAAGAACTTGATAAATACATTCTAAAAATTATATGGAAGAATCAAAGTCCATGAATAAATAGCTAACTGAACTTAAATAGGAAAAGATCAAAGACCAAAGTCTTTTAATCACTTCCCAAATTAAAATAGCCTATTTATCGACTTTCTTCTCATTTTAGGGCACATTATCAATATCATCTACAAACCTCCTTTTATCATTTTCCTTCTTTTATGTCCTCTTTTCACTTTTGAGCTTAAGAAGTGAAGAAGGAAAAAGTCAAAAGTCAATTAACTTTCCATCTAAAAGTCACCATCCTCTCTGCTTGTCTTTCTAGATAGAATCAGGAAAAGTTCTGGAGCAGATCTTATTCCCTTCAGAAAGCCAGTTGAGTGACAACTCCGTTATGCCTCTGTGCCTTCACCTAGTCAATCTCTCCCAGAGCCGGAGGAGGGGGTAGGATTGCTGTTGGATAATTTGCATCAGGACAAAAATCCTCCTTGAGGAATAAATGATTGAAATTCTACCCTTTTTTTTTTTTTTTTGGAGCAAGATTGGATTGGGAGAGTTTGGATTAAATTTCCACAAAACCTGTGCTTAGTGGTGTCTGAGACCTTGATCCAGGCTCATTGCCAGGGTGAGGGAGTTGGTCTGGGTAGGAGGGAGGAGAGGGATCACGCTGGATCTGGTAGTTAGTCCTGGCGAGGAGCTGCTGCCTCCTCTAGCTCTTTCTGTTCCAGAGAACAACAGCTGAGCACGTGAGGCTAAAATGTAGAGCTGTGACCTTGGGAAGACAAACCCAAGTCCGGATGTTCCTCTTGATGAACCCTCCTGCCTGCCAGGGGACATGCACCAGACAGGGTGTATGCCTGCATGCCACCAAGGTAGACCGTTTGCACAGAGCTCTCTACAAATGCCACAGCAGACGAAAACGGGGGGGATGCTTTTGGAGGAATCTCATTCTCAAGATCTCACTTTACTTGGTGTCTTAAGGTAGAGCAGACTCTGGTTGGAGCTAACATTGACCTCATGGACAATTTTGGGCAAAGGAAATCCGAAGAAAGAGAAATTGGTACCTTCTTTTTTCTTTTTCTTTTATTATCAGTGGATAAAATATTTTTTAACTCTTCCCCCATTTTATTGGGCTATAGTTGACTGCTGATATTATATAAATATAAGGTATATAAATGATTTACTACGTGTATAAATAACAAAATGATCACCACACCAATCAACAACCATCACCTCACATGTATGATTTTGTCCTAGTGATGAGATTTTTCCATTGCAGAGGCAGGTGTTAAATGTACTCCTCACACAGCTTAGTATCTTCCTGGAACTTATAATTGGAGGCATGTACCTTATGACTACCTTCCCCTGTGTCTCCCTCCCTCACCTCTTGCCTTTGGAAACCACATTACCTCTGTTTCTATAACTTCATTTTTATGCCATGTTATTTTTAACACTCAGGTGACCTTGGTTTACTTGATAGTCTATGATTCAGTGGGAAAAGGCTCACACCTGCTCAGAGGTGTATCACTGAATCACACCCACCATGAAGTCATCCTTCTTATCTTCACCACAGGCCACTGGCTCCCCTTCCACCCCCATCAACCAGTGGACTCAATTCTTCAGAGAAACTGGGTATCTTGATAATTTGGATATGATTGAGAATTCAATAGTCAAGGTAAATGTTAAGAAGAAAACAGCTCTTTGGTGAAGTGTTACATACCAGTTACATAACCAGATTCCAGTACTTTGTTAAACAAGTTGGTGTATTCATTCTATACCAGGTATTAGCTAGAGAGTGAGATGGATTCAAGATGATCAAGATGTGTTGTTTTCCTAGAGATCACAATTAAATGATTTTTCATACAGTAAGGAGTCATGCTCCTTGGAGTTTTGTGATTCTGTAAAGTGAGGATATGGCTTAGTACATCAGCTACTAACCTGAGTGCACCCTTGGCCAGCACCTGACTGTAAATCCCCCATGATGCTCCGTCAGCACATGGGGGTGCTTTAGAAATAGCGCAGCCATAGCCATTCATGAGTGTGTCGATCCTGGAACTCCCTGGCACTGTTCGGAGCTGCCTGCTTGCTGTTCGGTAAGGCCGTGCCCTGCTCAGGTCCTGCGGTAACACTAGGTTGGGGCAGTTGCCGGAAGGGCATCTCTATGGCATGGCCTTATCCTTCTGGAAAAGTAGGCTTCACCTTGTCGGGACCTATGTGATTTTCCCTCTCTGGTCTGTGTGCTCTTCCTTGCCTGTCATAACTGTCTTTATGTGCCACCCAACCTTTTCTACTAGAAATGACAGAGTCAATCTTTAGGTAGCTAAGCCAGGTCACCAGTTACAGCTCTGTGCCACTGGGACATTTATCTCTGGGAACTGCCATCTTTACATCAGTCTGTTCAGTGGTCCATTAGGAGGGTTGTGGAGTCTTTCTCTCCTTTGCTGTATTATTCTAGCAAGAAGTGATATGCCAGTGAGTCCTTCACTCATAGGCTTGATCTCAGAGTCCCAGGTTGGCAGCATGGGACTAGAGAGGACTGCCGGTACTCAAGGAATTGTGCCCAAGAGAAGGCAACAGACTAAGCTGAAGGGTGTTTTCTTCCTGTGGGGAAGGCTGCAGCATTTGGGGCTTCCCTTTCTTTGTCTTTCATGGCATCCTGCCCTACAGGGTCTCCTCAGATCCAGCAGAGCTTGGCGAGGACTGTGGGCATCAGCTAGCTGAGGGTGGCACATAGCCCAGGGTGAGATACAATGTAGGATCCTGTTTAAAGGACGGAGCCCAAAGGGGTTGATTAGGAAGCAAGTTCTCTGGGAATTGTGGGTGTGATAGAGGGTAGACAGCAACTTTAACCTGGGAAAAGAACACAGGATTTGGATTCTGAGCAGGAGAGGTGCCCAGAACACCCACGAGTAAAGTGGTGACCTCGTGTTCTTTGTGGGCTCTAGAGGCGACTTGGGGGTGGGGTTGACCCCCCATGTGATGGGGCTCTGCTTCGTCCCTCCTGTGGGATCTGCTGGAGAGCCTGGCCTGGGCGCCACCGCCCTGCTCTGGACGACCTGACCACAGACTTTCAGGAGGAGGGTGATAGGGGGGCTACTGCAGGCGTCTGCACCGAGGAGGCCGGCAGAGTGACCAGGGGCATGAGGACTTCCTGTGGACTTGCCAGTATCTCCTGCTGGCATTGCCTCAGCCTCCACCTCCACTAGTTCTTCAGTCAGGCTCTCTTCTGCCCCTGTCCTAGCCCCAGGGCACAGGCAGAACCAGAGGGGCCCCACTGCTCTCTCCTTCCTGCTCTGCCTGAGGCGGCCCCGCTCCCGAGACCCTCCAGGCTGGACCAGGTTCCTGGAGATGATCGCTGTGCCCACCTACCTTGGGTCAGCTCTGCTCTGTCCTCGCTCCTAGCCACTGAGCGGCCAAACGGCCAGGCCTGCACACACGCTACGTCTCATTGAATAATAGTAACAAGCCCGGGAAAGAACATTAGTTTCCCAGTTTTACACATGAAGACACAGGGTCAGAAATTTTAAATTATTTCCCCAAGGTCATCCATATGTTAGAAATCTGGATTGGTCTTGAGCCTATCACAGTCTGCACATCTCCTCGCTCCTGTCTTCCTCATCACTACCGGCACCCGTCAGGTGGGTTCTTTCTTCTGAACTTGAGTTCCTGGTGGTTCGCCCGCTCGGTAGGGGCCTCTTTGGCTCACGTGTCCCCTGCGCACAGAGGGAGGCTTTGAAGACAGCCGGGCTGGCCCGTGCTTCCAGCCTCCATGCAGCCTCTGGAGTTAGCTGGCAGATGCACGAAGACTATTTGTTTATGCACAAAGAACTGGGGTGTAGACCAGAGGTGTGTGTAATGAGAGGATTCACCAGAGACAGGGTGGGCAGCAGAACAGGCAGGTCTACTGAGATACACTGCTGAGGGAGCAGCGGGTGAGACGGGAGAGGTCTGCCGCGCCATGTGGGTCACTCCCTGGCCGGGGATGGAGCCCGTGCTGCAGTGGCTGCAGACTGACAGGGCTGCACTTTACCCTGTTGCACCACGAGGGAGGCCCATTGACAACTGATTTTAAAACTGCGTATGCTGGCGCTCGTGGGCGTTGCCGCCTGTGAAGACTCCATCTCCTGAAACTGCAAACCCACGCTCACTTGGGAACCCTCATGTCTCCCTCACTTTCACCCCACTTGGCTGACCCCCACCTACTCACTCAGGCTTCAACCTACTCTCCTCAGATTTGACCCCTCATTTGGGGATTTCTCTAACTCCCTTCCTGCCTGTTTGGACTTTGCATGAGGTTTCCAGCTTTGAGTCCCAGACTCTGCATTCCCGAAGTGAGGACGTGTCTCCCCAGTGCAGCCCTGCAGCAGCTCCTGAGGCTGACACAGCTGCGAATCCCCACTTGACAGGTGTGGACCTGTGTGAACTCCCCCGCTGATTGCTCCTTGAGGGGCCTTTTAGGGGTCACCACTAGAACATGTGTTCTCTAGCCCACAGTCAGCATGTCTGCTCATGGCTGAGAGGAGGGCTCTGGGCAATGTCATTTAAAACACAAAGGTTGGACCCTCGCTGGTGGCACAGGGGGTTAAAGTGCAGTACTGCAAAGCTGGCCACGGTGCTTCAGCACGAGTTCCATCCCCGCGGGGAGGCTGACCCACAGGGCGCCGCAGACCTCTCCGGGCTCACCCACCGCTCCCTCAGCAGTGTGCTTTGTCCTCTTTGCTCCTGACTTGAGCTATATAGAGTAAATGAACAAGGAACCTGTGAGCTGGGTGGGAGAAACTTCTCTTCCGGGGGAGGGGGAAGGATCAAAGGAAGTGCTTGCTGCCAGCAGGGGTTTATTTATTGTGCTGCTGCTTCTCATATTACGCGTTCAGGGCTCTGATGTCTGGCAAGGCCAAGAGTTGTGTGGACGTGGGCGGGGCCGTGGGGGGATGACTTCTGTGGGCCTCACTTGCCAAAGGACAGGCCACTTGAGACGGCACGGTCTTCGCGTCCAAGGTGCTCCGGAGAGGACCTGTTGCTCGGCCCAAGGTCACTAGGGGTCAGCGCAGCAGGAGTCAGGTTTGGACCCCACCTGAGGGGCCCAAGGGAAGGGATGTCAGCGGGGGGTGCTGGGAGCAGTGGGACTGGACTTGTCTGTCGGTTTTATGGCAGCTGCATTACTCTCTCTGGCCCCTCTTCTTGTGCTCAGGCCTTTCTGCTGCTCTTCCTGACAAGACAAGATTTACCAGTGAGGTGCAGTAATGGCCATGGGTGTGGCGGACAAGGTGGGGCTGACTTAGGAACTGGGGGGGGGGGAATAAAGGTGACTCTATGCACTCAGTGGCTCAGCGCCTTCTAGAGGGACTAACAGCCCACGCTGGGACTCTGTGAAGGAACAGATAATCCACATATTGTTTTGTGCAGAAGTTGGGATTAGTTGACATATCCCAGCTAATGTGTCCTGGCCAGGAAGTTCTGATTTCTCATCACTTTTTCTTGCTGCAGGTCCCCGTGGCTCTGACGCTCAGCATCCGGGCTCTCTGACCCCACAGTTTCACTTGACTGCCCCCGAGTCTGGTCTGACTTTCCTCCTGGTGTTGCCAGGGAAGCTCTCGAGAGAATCCGGTTGTCCTAGCTCCGGCTCGGGCTGGGTGGCATGGGGCTCTCATGGGACAGGCCATTTTATCAGCCGGTTCCCATCAGGCCTCTACCCTTTCTCTCTGCCACAGAGACACAGGGGGAGGGTGGCTGTCCTTAAACCAGGGAAGCGTTGTCCTAATCTGTGGAATCAGTCAATTCCCGGGGGCTAGCAGTGCAGGCTTCCGCGGGTGAGACTCCGTTCAACAACAGGCTGTATGATTGAAACACTGAGGTTTATCACTCGCAGGTTCTGGCGGACGGCACATAGGGGAGGTCGAGGCAGAGTGCTGGCTGAGTGAGAGGCAGGGCTCCACACCTGCCTTTCTCAGGGACCCTGGGTGAGGGTTTTGGGGGTCTTACAATTAGAGTGGGATTTGGGGTCAGTTAGAACCCAAAGCCCAGGGTCTCGGCAAGCCCCCCTGGGGGCTTGTCTAAGAGCACATGAGGCAAACAGGCTGGTGGGGGGCGTCCCCGGCGACCGGGCAAGTGGAGACCATCTATCGGGGCTGCGTGCCTGTCCAGGGCTCGCGCTGGCTGCCTTCTGCTTGGCCACACAAAGTGGATGTGGAGGCGACAAAACCAGGGCCTAGCTCAGCGTGGCTCTGGCCGGGCACCCTCCTGTGGCGCCCACAAACCGACGTCATGGGATGTTGTGTGATCTTGCAAGCAGGCTTCCAGCCTCCAGACTTGGGAGAAAATAGACTTCTGCTGTTGCAGCCCCCAGCCTGCGGGGCCCCGTGACGGCGGCCCTAGCAGAGGAGTCCGGTGGGGCTGGTTCCCGGACAGGCTGCCCTCTGGAATGTGACTTACTGACTGCTGGACCCTTCCTGGCCGGGGCTCCCTATTCCTGACACGCAGCTCAGAGCTCATGGAAGGGGAAGTGTGGTTCCCGGGGAGTGAGTGGGCTTCGGGGCTTCCTTGCACCCTCCTCCCCTTGACCTGCACCCCACAGCTGCCAGGGAGCGGGTGCACAAGCCCGCCCCCCTCACCTGTGCTGGGCCCAGAGTGGACGTGGCCTCTGCTCCGTGCAGCGCCTCCACTCGCTGCTGATTTATTAGCTCTCACGGAGGGCTTGGCGGCCTGCTGTCTCCTCCGGCCCTTGTAAAACACCCGCCTCTCCCTCGCCCTGTGCCAGCAGCCGCCCCGCAGACTGCCAGGGCAGAATTTATGACAAGGATTCATCAGATTAGGAGGGACAGGACACGTCCTTCTTCCACTGGGTGCAGAATGCAGCCTGGCTACATTGCAGGCCACGCTGCCTGTGAGCAGACCCACGTGGCCCTAATACTTGGCATTTTCTGACCCAGGGCGTCATTTGGAAACATTGTGATTTGATGAGAAATAATTTAAAAAATGCTCTGGAACTGAAGAGACAGTTAACTCTTTCGGCTCCTGCGGAGCTGCCTCTTGCCAGGCTCAGAGATCTGCCGGGCGCTGCTCGCAGCAGCTCTGTCGTGAGGACCTAGCTCCTCCCGTTCCTCCCAAACTGCTTGACCTGTGCAGGGGAGGAGGGCCGGGGGCTCCCAGGGCCGCGTCACCGGTCACTACTAGGCTGCTTCGCTTTGTGGAAAGGTCTTCCAACCCGAAAAATCTTAAAAAGAACCTCCCTCTCCCTTGGCATCCACAGTCCTTACTTCGGCCACCGAAGAATGGTGCCAGGCCTGCTCGGCCCTCGCCAGCAGCTGTTTGCACGCAAGATGGTCGTGGCCGCTCCGTTCCTACAGTGGGCGCCAGGAGGCCGCTCTCCCGGGCACAGGCAGTGGAGAGAGGTGCCTGGGCGGCTGTGTGCGATTCTGCAGCGGTCACTGCGGGCGCCCGCGCTCCGTGCGGGCTGGTCCACAGGAGCCCTCAGCCTCTGGCACCTGCTGGAAACAGGCTCCTCCCGCCATCTTGCTTGTCCTCCCTTGCACACGCACCAGCATCCTGCTGGTGTGGGGCTGGTGTGGGGGCTCCCAAGCGCCCTCTCCCCACCTCAGAGAGATTCAGGTTTCTCATCTCCGGTTTGGTCTTTGAGCTCCGGCTGCTGCAGCCTGCGCACAGAGCCTTTCCGTCAGTGAGTGACTTCCAGCCGTCACTACACCTTGGAGACCCCTAGACACCTGCCAGGGAGCAGATAGTCACTCCTCAGCTGTCTCTGACGGGTCCACCCCATCCCGCCCACTCTGCACATCAGGATGCACATGGCGCTGCTAATTCTCCATGTAGAGCTTTACCTCAGTGAAGCATTTCTCTGTAAAGGGCCTGCATTTTAGTTTTGTGCAGCTCAAGGGACAACAGGTCTGGCCTGAGCACTGCTCGGTGACCTGCTTGACAAATGCCTAGGGGCTTCATGGGGAAACCTGCACTTGTTTGAGTGGAGACACTGACAGGGGCTTCTCAGACATCATCAGACAGTGACTTTGAGAAACTGGACTGGGGGGAGGTGAGTCTCCCCACCTCAGGCTTTGGTGGGCCCCACGAGAACTGTGCAGTAGTTTCAGGACTTTGCTTTGCAAAATGAGACACAGAAGATGATGAACTTGGCCCTGGACAACCTGGATTTTTGCAGTCCTCTTAAACCACCGTGAGGGAAAGATTTCACAGATTCTGGCTTTTAAATGATCTGGGGCACCATCACCACTTTTTTTTTTTTTTTGAGGTGGTATAGCTCTTTGGGGGGCCGAATGAAATGAAAGTGTGATTGATTGGACTCTCCTAGAGGTTGCAGGACTTCCAAGATGCCACCCACTCAGACACACGTGGGTGCCCACATGAAAAGCCTTAACACGTCACAGCTGAAAACTGAGATTGACTAGAACTGGGAGAGGAGCCTTTCCAGAGAGCAGGATGGAGAAGGGGGCTAAGCTCTTGAGGGAAGGCAGCTGTCAGTTCTGCCCAGGCCACGGGGGAGGGACCCGCCACTCTCTGCTGGCTCCCAGCCATGACAGTGCGCCCTCCCCACTCAGCTAACTCCTTCCTGGTGCTCCAGAATCTGCCTTGGGCTCCAGCCCTGGCCCCTCTGTCTGTGGTTTGTCCGCGGATGCGCGTGCTGAGTTTTCGCTCCCTCCCGGCCTGCGCGTCCTGGTGTGAGATCTGACTCAGGCCAGTGCCTCCTGCCTGTAAGGCTCCTCTCCAGTCCGCACCACTCAGAAAGCCGGCCGAGGTCCTGGTTTACCTCCTCGCCTCTCCTCCCGCCTCTTTGCTTTATGCCCGAAGGTCAATAACTCATTTTTGTGGCATTTTGTAAATTCAGCTTGAGGTTGAATTCCTAACAAAATTTGGAAACTGCCTCCATTTGATAATTAAAGATGCAATGATTCACTAACCTCCTCTCCCCACCATAATCTGGCAGGGAAACAAATCTCTGCTATTAAGTGGTATTTATTTAATTGTGATTTGCTGTAGAGCTGTTTAAGAGCAGGTCAGTAGGTTAAAATCATGGCGCTCTGCTCGTGGTGCGTCCTGCACTGCCTTCTGCAGGGTCGCTCCCTGGCGCTGAGCTAACACAGCCACACACGTCAGGAGCCCTCTCCCCTGGCTGACGTTGTTTGGTGCCTCCAGAAGGAAAATGATGCAACGCAGCCGAAAGACCCCAGTTGATGGGAGGCATGAGGTCAAGCTGGACCAACAGCTGACTTCCCCCTTTCATTAATGCACATCTTCTTCCAGCTCTTGCCAAACTTCCTCACCTCCAAATCAGCGTGGAAGAAGCAGCTCATCATTTGAGATGATCCGAATCCTCTGTTGATGCCGTGAGACCCTGAAGCTGGGTAGAGTCTCCAGAGGGCTCCTTAGTAGAGCATCCCCAAACACGGCCTCTGGTCCCCACACGGGTAGGAGTTTGGGGTCCCCCGCCGCTTTCTTTTTGCAATGTCAAAATGAGGCAGAGTTGACCTGCAATGTAGGAGGAGAGGCCTTCCCCTCCCAGCTGTCCTCAAATCGTTTTCCTAAGTCCCTCCTCTTCTCATTCCCAGACCTCTTAGCTTTGCATTTTCTAGGCAGAAGTGAGAAATGTCACCACATTTCCTCAGGGGACCCCAACGAGATAGATGGTCCCTCCCCGGCAGGACACCTGCGAGGCATTCTCTCCTACAGCCACGATGGGGCCCAAGTGCCTGCTGCTTGTTTATTCTCCTCCTGTGTGGAGACTTTCCCTGATTAATTGCTTGCTGGTAATCGGGGCTGCTAACTGATGTCTCATCTGATTAACCTGAGCTCGGCGGAGGGTGGGCTGACCATCCTGCCTGGGGACCGAAGGAGGTCACTGGCCAGGGGGCCCCTGGGATGCCAGTTTTGGGCTCGTTTATTTGCTTTAAGTCTTGTTTGCTATTCCTGCGGCACTGACTGGCGACAGCTCCCCCCCAAGCCCCATCCAATCTAATTGGCCTGCTGAAACAGCAGTGAACATAAGATTTAAGAAATGTTTTCTTTGAAAACTTCTGGTCCGACAGACACTTTGAGATCATATTTCAGCCTGTTTCAATTGCACACCATTCCCTGGGACTTGCAGGAGAAATATTGTAAGTAGTCTTACAGGCGAACTGCTGCTTTGTGGGGTTGGGGGTGGGGGGCTGGGGAGCGCGACTGGGGGAGGCTGTGCCTAGGCAGCCGGCATCTTCGGGATCTGAGACCCTGCCAACGTTAACACATCCGAGGAGGTAGTCATATCAAAGTCTCTAATATTTGGCTCCATAAACACGATACCGGTTGCAAAAACAAAGCTAAGGAGCTCATGCTGATGACTTCAATAAAAGCTGTTTAATTATGAACGCCTGGGAAATGAAGTTATCAACAGGAGCAGGAGAGCCGTGGGGTCCGGTGTCCCCGCTCCCAGCGTCCCACTGTTAAACCAGATTGCCACTCAGCCCCAAAGTCTAACTGCGCAGGGCATACCCCCAGCTCTGCGGGGTGCGACTCACTTGCCAGTAATACTCCCCCTTTCTGGGGGGAGCTGGGCAGTGATAGAATCGGCGGCTGTCATCGGTGCCATGTGCTGGCCCCAGGCTGGTGGCCGGCAGGGTTGCATTTGTGTCTAGGAAGTGAGCTGAATGTTTTCCTCTTCTGCCTCTGGAGTCCGGGTTTGGGGAAGAGGCAAAGTGGAACGAATTCTGAGCAGGGTTCTGATTGGGAAAACATGCTCTGGAGTTCTCAAATGAGTCATTCTTTTTTTTTTTTTTAAGATTTATTTATTTATGCATGCAGAACTGGGGTACAGCCAGAGGTTCTGGGGCAGTGAGAGGATTCACCAGGGACAGAGTGCGGAGCAGATAGGCCGACTGACGAAGTACACAGCTGAGGGGAGCAGTGCGGAGACAGGAGAGGTCTGCCACACCAGGTGGGTCAGCTCCCAGGCCGGGGATCAAACTTGTGCCATGGTGGCTATGGCTAGCTTCAGAGTGCTGCGATTTAACCTGTTGTGCCACCAGGGAGGCCCTCAAATGAATCATTCTTAGGACTGATGGGGGCATGACCTCATTACTCCTTATAGATGTTATAGGCAGTTACTTCATGTTGACTTTCCAAAATAAGGCACAACTACCTGTGTAAACAAAAATCAGAGTTGAGTTGTGTGTAGAAAGCACTATAAAGACCCAAACCTTGTCAGGTAACGATGCTTCCATCCAGGTGACTCTTCCCCACACACTGATGATTCTTTCAAAAGAACCAAAACTTTCTAGAGCTTAATCATTTTTGGTAGAAATCTTTATACTAGGCCCTTCTTCAACAGCAGATATTAAAAACCAATTAACATCTGACTTTCTAGAAAACGCACAAGTAATTTATGCTTATGGCCATTTGTGTGTGTGTCTGTGTGTGCACGCATGTTTGTGTTTATGTGCATTTGTGTCATAGACACACGTTTGTGTGCGTTCGTATGTAACATCCATGGTGTGCTTGCATGCTTATGTATGTGTTTATGCTGTGTGTGGCACGGCCAGTTGGGACTATGTGTCACAAGGATGTTCCACGCTCTTGTCATGACTGAATGTGTTTGTGATTTTAGTTCCCTTTAAATTGTAGTAATTTTCTTCCTCCAGTGAATAAGACAAAGACAATTAGGGAAGAAGATCTGAGTATTGGGGCAATGTTCTTGCTTTCAGTTCACGTGACCTGAGGAGAGTCTGGAGCTACATAGGCGGCATGAGAGATGGGGGCGGGTGTGGAGAGGGGGAAGATGGTGCTGGTTTGGGCCTCATGGAGTTAAACTTCAGGCCCTGTGTGTTCACCTGGAGAATATGTGCCAAGAATTTCCCTTTTTCCAATTACAGCAAAAACCTCAGGTGAAAAGGTAGCTTTCTCTGCATGGTATACAAAGAAAAACAACACTTTACATTCCTTGGTGTGTGGATTTATTTTCTCTCCAAACGGTCAGAGCTACTGAACACGTACTTGGAGAACAAGTACAGAGAAAGGGAACTAAGCTAGGAGGCAGTTGCAGTGATCCAGATGAGAGAAGAGGACAGATTCTTCTATGGCTACAGTTCTACCTGTGTTCTAGAAACTCCTTCTTGACTTGTTAATGGCTTCTCACTAATCTCAAGAAACTTAACGAACCCAAGACAGAATATAAGGTTACACTGAGGCTATATACCGAAAAGAAACAGAAGATTATTGTTTTTATAATAGTTGATAGCAACAGCTAATATTTATTATACATCAACTATTTGACAGTAAATGTACTAAGATATACTTTTTAAAAGCTGGGTTATATTGGTTAATATTTATAACCCCCCTTATAATTTATGTAGTCAATATAGTTTGTTTTCATTCCACAGATTAGGACACTGGTGGTGTTTAAGTAGTAAGCCTTGAGGGAGGGGAGAGAGGGAACTCCAAATGACCAGAGTCATTTGGCTCTGGTGTTTACTGCTTTAACAAGTAATTAATTATTATCTCCCATGTTCCAGGCACTCTGTTTTGGGGCTACAGGTTAATTATATCCTGCTCCTCAAGGTGCTTACATTGGAGCTGCATTTCTTACACTATTGTTTGTGGAGCATAGAACTCAACAGTGACTCCATGTTGTGCACATTCATTCTCGATTTGGTACCCAAAGAGTGAGACCATCATGGTTTAAATATATTTTAGAGCTTTCATTTGAAAGGGCTTTCCCATAAAACATTCCTGTGTATAGAGATCTTGCTTTTATGAGGAGTGGGAATTTTCCTTATGCAGATTTTCTTTATAAATTTGGAGTTACTGATGAAGTGGCGAGGGTGGGAGGTTTAATGGGTGGCAGGAAGACATGCACAACATCTTTGTAAGCTGCCAGAATCAACATGAACAAGATGTTCACTATCATAGCTTTCAGGATTTGGATCCATAAAAGTATTGTGGTTATGTCTAGGACCAAGAGGCATTGATTTTTTATTTTACTATAATATTGCAGATTGCGCCATTGGCAACGGGAATTATCATACCATTCTTTTGGCAAGATAAAGCAAACTCAGTCTGGTTCTCTGCAGTAGGGCTGTCTATGGGTCTGGGCTACATTAAATCAGTTGATAGGACTCAAGGGCCATGAGGCTTCATTGTCATTCTGATGCCTCATCAGACATTAATCATCTTCACATACAGAAGGGGGTTCTACTTTGCCAATGTGACATATAATGCCAGCCATCATCAGAAGCCAGGGTCATATTTGTATAACGGCCAGATCAGCCTGGTTCCCAAAGGTCTTATGAAGCGGGTTGGAAGCATCACGGCTACGTAATTCCTTCCAAGATGGCGCCCAGGCCCTTGGTTAACTTCCGCCAGCAAAGGTGCACAAGCATGGCTCCAGGGTCTAGCTAACGCTATCTAGTTTTTCCTGAGAGAAGGAAGCCCCGTGCTCACACTGCCATAGCTAGTTCCCTGGCAGCAGGACATGGAGCCAGCTAATGTGTGGCATGGCCCTCCTCAGAATCCTGTGTGACGTGGGCCCCTTTGTGCGGAGGGTGGCGTCGAAGCCTATCCAAGAAGCAGGGATCTGCGGCCATTTTTCCAAACGTTATCCAGGCTTGTGGACATGCCCTCCGACATCATTACTCTCCAGAGCTCATAGTTTTTGCAATTGTCTTGGGCTAAAAAATGACATAACTCAGCCGCAACTAGCTTCTTGCCAAGATCTTCCATAAAATATACAATAAAGCAGCATTTTAAAGACAAAACATGTTTGCTTGGTCTTTCTGTGAATGGAATTGTCACCATACATCTGAGTTGTCCAGGAAGACAGAAAATCAGAGGGCGGTGGCCCAGTGAGGTAGGGAGGGAGGACTAGCAGATCTAGACACAGCTATCTGCAAAGGCTGCCGGGTGCCAGGCACTGGAGCACAGAGCAGGAGGCACGAGGGCTGTGTGGCGTGTGCTCTGGTCGGTGAGTTCTGCACTCCGTGGCTGGGTGCCCGGAGGAAGAGGCTGAGGATGACTCAAGGCGAGGAATATGCAGCGACTTGGCATGGAGCAGGCACTCTGGGGGCTGCTGCGGACAGGGGATTCTTTCCAGCCATCCCTCACAGAATGGCCTGATACAGAATCTTTCCTCATTTTTGCAAACTCTTCTCAGTTTTCCAAACTATGCTATATACTAAATAGAGAGGAAATACCCCTGGCGCAGACCTTCTCAGTATGAATTTTTTGGCTGCCCACAGATGGTCACCAGTCTAGATGCAGAACTCCCACAGCCTCATGCAGCAACTGGCACCCCCCAGTTGCTGGGCGGCCCAGCTCAGGCTAGCCCACCCTGCTGCAGACCCTGTCATGTCACCTGGATGCAGGAGTGTCTGGATCTGCTAGTTCTCCCTACCTACCTCACTGGGCCACCGCCCTCTGATTTTCTATCTTTCTGGACAACTCGGAACTTTGGTGACGATGCCATTCACAAGAAAGACCAAAGGTGCAGAGGTGAAAGTTGTGCCCGTGTCAATGCCAACGCACGCACACACACACCTTGAGGGAGGGTGCTGCTCTGAGGGCCTCTTCTTCACTCTGGCCTGAGACACGAGCTTTGGGGAGATGCTGGGCTCATCCAGCTGGTGCCTCCTTGGACATCGTGAATGCGTGAAGCTGCTCTTCCGGCGCTGGCCTTAAGTGTGGAGTTTTCTTCAGCCATTTAGATGACAAAATGGAGTTTCTTGGAGTAGGGAGGAGGGAGAATATTTTTAGACATTAAAAAAAATAATAATAAGACAACTACTGCAAGATTTTGAAATTTGACAGAAGCCGGCAAGATTTTCCATCCCCATTGTGAGACTCTGCCCACTCTCTCGGACCTTTACATACCACAGATAAGCCTCGGTGTCTGGCCAGCGGGAAAGGGGCTCACGCAGAGATCTGGGGAGGCTCAACATGACACCTGCGCCGGCCAGCCAGGGTTCTGGCTGTCAGGCCCGGGCTCCCCGCTTTCACCTCAGGAGCTGCGCTGACTGTCTACTCGCAGGTCTGGGCCCCAGGACACCCTGGCTCCCACTCCAGCCCCAGCCACTTACCCGCTGTAGACGCCCGGCCCGGCCGCAGCAGTCAGCACAGCCCGGGGCCTCTGCTTCGCCGCCTGTCAAACCAAGCCGCGCAGCAACTACACTGCGCGGGTTCGCTTCGCTGCAGCTTGTTGGGGGCCACGTGCTGTGATCCAGGTTGGGGGCACACCTTGGAACTGCGCCCCCTGAGCCATGGGTGGTTAAAGCAACAATCCCGCATGAGCGGGATGTAACAGGTGCCTGCATGGCAGCCCCCTCCCCCTCCTCCCTGCAGGCGTGAGAACGGGCATAGGAGGCAGAGGGGTGGCCAGGGAGCCCCGAGCTGGAGAGGTGGGGCCACCCTCCCGCTCCCTGTGGCCATGCAGGTGTTTCTCTTCACCAAGCCTCCTTCGCCCAGCAGCGAGGCAGCTCCTCCCGCCCTGCCCCCCTGCAGCGGTGCAGGAGTCTCTGGTACCAAACCCGTCTCTTCCAGGGCAGCTCTTCCTGCCCGCTCGTGTCTGTGCAAACGTCCTTTCCGCCCCTCCCCTTTTATTATTATTAACCTGACCTTTGGGGTGTAAAAGAAAACAGTGAGGAGTGGGTTCTGAGTGCGGAAGGCGCTGGAGCCACACGGTGGGCGTGGAAGGGCCGCCCAAGAGAGATCCTGTCCAAGCAGAGCTCTGAGGCAGCACGCGCATGCAGGAGCTTCCAGAGCCGCGGACGGCCCAGCAGCGAGCGTGTGTCTGTGAGCGCGCGTGGGGGGGGGGCCTTGTGTGGAGCGGGGCACCCAGTGTGCAGCAGGAGGCCCAGCAGAGGCTAGGCTATGACTCTCCAGAACATTTCTCTGCTTTCTTTTCTCTGGAGCAGTTCCCGTTATCTATCTGAAAGCACATTGCCAACTTTTAAATTAAACGTCTACTTTAAAGCGCTCAGCGACTGTATCCTCAGCGTCCCTACATTTGGTTGGCACAGCCCGGGCTCAGCAGACAGCGGGCCAGCCGGCAGCGGTGGGTTACCTCTTATGGAGAGGAATTGACAGCTGCCGGCATCCTCGACTCGGAGATGTCTGGAGAGGCCAGGCTGCCTCCGGCTTCTGCAGCAGACGGCACAGGCAGAGCTCACATCCCTCATCCCGGGTCCTCAGTGCTAAGACAGCGCCTCTCTTTGCCCTGAGCCTCGGGGGCGGATCCTTCGCCCCGCCCACACCCCCTTGCTCTGGCCCTTCCAACTCCTTCAACTGCGGTGTGACTTTGGCGCATCCTTTTCTCCCTCTGGGTCTCTCTCTTACCATTTATGACACAGGAGGCTGAATCTGGCCCCAAGTCCTTTTTCAGCTCTGAACTTCTTTGTCTTACTCAGATCGATAGAATGACTCCTTAATTGATGTTTTATAGATGACATGGTTCACAAACGATTTGAGATGGCCTATAGGATTTCAGTGCACTTAAATCAGGATGGTTAAAAATAACAACAGAGGGGCCCTCCCTGCTGGCACAGCGGGTTAGGACACAACACCACAAGCTGGCCACAGCAGCTTCAGAGTGCGTTTGATCCCTGCCCTGGAGGTGACCCACACGGTACCGCAGAGCTTCCTGACCGATGGGCTGTTCCCCTCAGCAGTGGATTTCACTAGACCTGCCTGTTCTGCTCCCTACTCTGTCTCTGGTGAAGCCTCTCACCGCTCCTGAACCTCTGGCTTGTACCCCAGCTCTATATGATTAAAAACATAAATTAAAAAAAAAAGACTCAAAAATAATAAAAAGCCATGCAAGAGAGTTTTCAGGCACCACCACCGAGTGGGTCACTGATGGTCAATTATGTCTTGAATTCCAGAATCTCAGGATGTTAAAACGGAAATGAACATGAAAGACTATTGCTAATCTACGCACATCTCAGCTGCTTAGACTTCTCTGGGGTTTTCTTCTACTAAGAATATGCTATTTCTAGGTGAAACAGACTTGAAAATCTATCTTTTTGATCCACGAGTCTGGCAAGTCCAAAACATCATGGCTGTTAGTACAGGGGGTGGTTGGGAGCTTGGCCAGAGTGGACCCCGGCTCTCCTGACTTCTGCCCAGTGCTGTAGACTCTAGCCAGCACACCAGCTCCTCCATTGACCTGACTGCATCAGCTGGAGATCAACGGGTTTGCTATTTGTGCCACTTTTCCTTTAGAAGGAACTTCTGGGTTCTCCAAGGTAGGCAGGGAAGGTGCCATTTCTCCCCTAGCGCAGCTGAGAGCCCAGGGTCACTGCCATTGAGGACTGTGCCTGGGACCCAGGTGTAGACCCTGGAGGGACCAGGACAGCCTTGTGTCTTACTGTGCCCTGGGCTCCAGGCTTTTGCGTTGAGGACAGGAGGTGAAGTCAAAGCCTCTTGATCGAAAAGCACAGCCCACATGGTTCCATGATGACAAAGAGCCCCTCAGGAAGTCCACCGTGATGGCAGGCTGCCCACATGGACCCCTCACTCCAGGTGCCAGGGCATGAGAGTGAACGCTATGCTCTGAGACTTTATTTTTAAGCTCTGCAAATATGTGAAACTTCACGCTATGCATTGCACGCGTCGTGGGACTGAGATGGATGCTCTTGTGGGAATGTCAGAGTTTGAAGTGGGTTAAACCTCCCCAAGCACAGCAGGGACTTTTCATCAAATTCAGCTGTTGGAAACCCTTTAACCCGTCACAGTGCTACTGAACATGTCATCAATCCATCAACAGGTACTGAGACAGCACTGTGAGAATTCAGTGAGATCACCTAAGAGACAGGTTAGGAAGGCAGCGTGAGGCCAAGGAAAGACAGGGGCTTCAGACATACGAAGTAGGTTTGGAGACTGGTTTTATTATTTACGACACGATAAGCCTGAGCAAATCACCCATCCTTACTAGCCCTTGACTTGTCCAGCTATAAGATGGTAAAAATACCTATATAGTCAGACTTTTGTAAAAGTACTTCTTTTCCATTACATTTCTCTACTTTGTCCAACATTTAAACATTATAAAGCGATAAATTATTGGTAGCTGTCAGCTAGTCATGCCCTTGTACGTGGCGTTGGACAAGGTGATGGGAGGATAGAAAAGAGGGTCCCTTTCTCCTGGCAGAGACTAAATGCTCCAATAAGGGGGGCAAGATTTGGTAAGGGCGGGTGTGGAGCGTTTCTGGGCTTAACAACAACTTCCTGGAGGGACGAGCCTCGTTCTCGTTGGCTGGATGAGAACATGTAATGGTGAGGGAGACATAGGTTCTAGGTGGGGGACACACGAGAAGCACAGTCTGGGATATTTGTTGAGTAGCATACAGGCTAATCTGACCAGAGTGGACAGGAAAGGAGAGCACTCACGCTAGGCCAGGCTCAAGGGGTGAGGCCGCAGGAGGAGTCTTGAAGGCTGGGTTAACCAGTCTAGACCAATATTTACTACTTGGTACAAACGCTCTAAGCTTTCCTGAGAAAGAGCAATAGACTGGCTGATTGAACTGTCTTCTTTCTTTCTTTCTTTCTTTGGTATCAAATTCCCGTACAGTTTTAGTACAGGGCTAGATGTTTAAGGATGCTCCGTAGTAATGTATGAAGAGAAAAATGGGTGTGGCTGGAGAGCCAGTATGCAGTGGGATATGTTATACTGCCAATTTTCTAAAAGATATGTTTATTTTTGCATACTAGAACTGGGTATAGGCCAGAGGTATGGGGAGGAGCTGAGAGGATTCACCAGACACAGAGTGGGGAGCACAATGGGCGGATCTACTGAAGTAGAGTGCTGAGGGGAGCAGTAGGAGAGACAGGAGAGGTCTGCTGCTCCACATGAGTCAGCTGCCTCGCCCGGGATCGAACTCATGCTGCAGGGGCTGGCGATAGCTTGACAGAGCTGTCTTCAACCTCTGTGCCACCATGGAGGCCCCATGATGCTGAGAGTTCTTATCAGTGGAGATCCTTTCACCAGATACCAAATAACTGGACTCAGTCAATGGAAGCAATTAATAAGGCTTAGCTGGATTTGGGTTTTACACTGATCACAGCTCAATGCAAGTTAACTTCATTGATTTCATCGAGAATTTTAACTTATGGAGTAGACAGGCTTGTTGAAAAACTACAGACACAACAGAAAGGTCCCACTGACATTCTCTTCTTAGCTGATGCCAGTTTTCAAGGCTAACTGCGACTTCATAGACCATTTGGGTAGTCCTGAAACACATATGTAATATCTGCTAACTTATGCACATAAATTGTTTTAATCAATTTTATTGAGATATAATTCCATAAAATAAAATGTACTTTTAGATGATTTTTAGGAAAAATATGTAATTCTGCACTAAATAGTTTTAAAATTCAGGAATGAGAACTTACCATGCATAGTATTCTGCAATTTGTTTTGGATTCAATAATGAGACAAAGGCTTTTTACTCTCTTGATATTGGCCATTCTTAAATTGTTGTTTAGTTGCCTGGTGTGAATATCACTGATTATTAAACTATTTCCTTTGAGGTGGATAGTTATAATCCCTTCATATTTTACAGTCCAGATGGACTAATGAAGATCTTTAAACTCTCAGCAGTTTAATACATATTTTTACACATTGGATTCCTAGTATTGCAATGACTAGAGTCAAAATCTTTCTGGGATGTGACGCATGCTGAGGTGGTGGGAAAATGGCCTTGAATTTTGAGTTCAAGCCCCACTTCTTTAGGTCACTTACGATTTTCAGTTTCCATGTGGATAACAAAAAAGACAGTAATTGCCTCTTTATTACACATGGTATTTTTGAAGACCAATGGAGAATTATCAGTAGACTTTGCGCCTCACAACAACCTAGAGTGCAGTGGGTGCTGTGGGCCTGGGGTGACTGAGCATCAGACTGGCCAGTATCCGAGGTCAAGGCAGCGTGCTTGTATCGCTCCCCAGATTCTTACTTGGACAAACTGTCTCTGAGTTTGGATGAATGTAGGTGCATCTGAATCACTTTGGGCTTTGATTTTTTTTTTTTTTAAAGATTTATATATTTATGCAGAACTTGGTATAGGCCAGAGGTTCAGGGGCGGTGAGAGGCTTCATCAGAGAGAGAGTGAGAAGCAGAAAAGACCAACTGATGAAGTCCACTGCTGGGGGGAGCAGCGGGCGGGTCAGGAGAGGTCTGCCGCGCCATGTGGTCACCTCCGGGGTGGGGATCAAACTCATGCTGAAGTGGCTTTAGCTTCTTAGTGCTGTGCTTTAACCCACTGCGCCACCAGGGAGGGCCCTGGACTTTGATTTTACAGTAGAGAATCACTTCTATATCCCTGAGTTTGTCTGTAGCAAAGGTCAGCTGCTGAATGCTGCTCATGGATCTAAGCCAGGTCGTGCCATTCCTTGTGGTCCAGTTATCTAACACACACTTACACATACATACTTGGAACAAAATATAATTCCTCTATCATATGGTCTTTATAACACAAGCAGAATTTAGAATATGAGTTATTCCAGTTGGCTGGCTGTGGCAGATAGTGACTAAATTTTCACTAAAAGACTTGCCTTTTTTCTTGAATGCATAGTCAGTTTCTGCAGTTAGGTGATTAGTTGCAACTAATGGATCATGGGAACAAATCATGCATGCCAGTCTGGGCTGATGTTTTTAAGAAATGAATATGACTTTTCAGCTGACATCAAGTCCCTCATCACTCTCTCATTTCCTGTCTGCTGGCTGGACCCAGAGGGCCCCATGGTCCTAGTGGAGAACTCGGCATATGAGGCGAAGAACACAGGTCCCTGAACCCCAGGAGGAAAGCTTGACAGCAATCTGTCCACCCAGATTGGACTTGGTGTGGGCAATTTTTTTCTGAATATTGTGTTTGATACAGTATATATTAGGGGGGTTGTTCATTATAGTGGTTAGAATCTTAACAAAGGCAGTCTAATTTGTGTAATTACTGAGATACTTTTCAACTGATATCAAGTATAAACATGACAGTTTCTGGACTGGTTTATTAAATAATTTCATAGAACAGATAAGTAAAAGAGAAAAGATGAATGGGATAACTCGGTATAGTTGGGAGAATCTTTGAGAGGCGATTCACTGCTATAGGGGAAAACCCTGGTAGCCTTTCACTTCAAAACTCCGTTAAGATTTGGTTAACAGTTTCATGAAGCTCAGAAGTCAGGCAGTGAGAAACGGTTAAACGTGCCGGATGTCTACCCTACAAGCCATCTCCCTTTAATTCCTTTCTTTTTGCTCAGGCCTGGAACAGATGACTATTCTTCATGGAGTGAAAACTGAGTGAAAGTCATGTAATGTTTCTGTTTGATGTTTTTGGCAGTGACGGTGAAAATTCTAGACTGAAATGATATTGTATGAAGTCTGAACCAATTGCCTTGTTAAAGTAGAATGGATTTCCTCTCTTTCTGCTGTCTGGATCAATTCTTGGAGGAGGTAGAGAATTGGGTCTCTCATGGAAGCAACATACTGCACTGATAACATGTGGAAGGATGGTGTGGTGTGTTCACAGGCCTTTCCAATCACTGCTCATGCGAACACTAGGATGCTTTTGCAAAATAAATACAGCTCACTGAGCTTTGTTAAGAAGGGTTCCAGATTCTATTGACCAAAGTGGAATGTTTAATACTCTACAGTTAAAAAAAAAAAAAACTGTGGAATTCTGAGTCCCACCTGTTAAATTATTTGTCCTTCAAATAGAAGCAGGAATGAAAGGCGTATGTTCAACATCATTTTGGACCCATTTTTGATGGCAGGCAACCAAGGTAAACACATTTTTCCTGATGTAATTGTTGATATTAGTTCAACTCATGTGATGCAGGCGTAGCTGTGTGAACCATTTTATTTGGACCAGTCCTTGCTAGGCTTGGCCATGACAGTGGGAAAAGCTGGAGCCTGTGGAGCCAACAGTTGGGGCCCCAGATCTTTGGGGAGCACCTGGCCCAGGCATTGCTGCCATCAATGTACCCTTTGGGTTCCTGGCCTTGGGTCTCACTTCTTTACACATTTATCCATCATATAGCTATGTCCTTATTTGCTTATCCCACAAGGTTTTTTTTTTTTTTTTTTTTTAGTGGATGGTGCTGGGCAGATGGAGACCCAGGTGGAACAGATGTAGGTCAGCTCTCAGGGAGTCCCCGGTGTGCTTAGTGCTACTAGGTGTGCTTAGGAAGACTCTGGGGAACCCCCAGCCAGGGCTGTATGTATCTCCCTGGAGGGGTCAGACCCTGCTGATGCCACTGGGCACGTTGCTTCTCTGGAATGTTCCAGTGTGCGATGTCTGCCCCAGGCTCAGAGGAGATGGAAGAAGGCACAGGTGTGGTGTGAGGCTGGAGTGGGGACAGATAGTGGGGCCCTGGGAGTGGGGACAGATAGTGGGCCCTGGGAGTGGGGACAGATAGTGGGGCCCTGGGAGTGGGGACAGATAGTGGGCCCTGGGAGTGGGGACAGATAGTGGGGCCCTGGGAGTGGGGACAGATAGTGGGCCCCTTTCTGCTGCCGGGCTGGCACGATGGTGTTGGGCCCTACCCACGGGGTGGCAGGGAAGGAGGGCAGGTGGGCAATGACTGAGCACGAGCGTTTGTAAGTCAGCCTGTGTGAACGACGTGCCAGCACTGGGGACGTCTGTCCTGCATTGTTTATGTGATTGATTTCGCGCGTGTGACCTGGCCCAGGCAGGTGGAACTTCCAACCAGAGCATATGTATTTGGAGGGCAGGAAGCCTGCCCCACATGTCTTACCCTTTTCCTGCAACACAAAAGCCAAAAGGTCATAGAGAGGTTCACTGCAGGCTGCCGAATGGAATAATACAAATTAACAAAAAAAAATTGTGAATGAATATATCTTCCCTTTGGAGTATGTTTTGTTTAATAGCCTAGTTTTTCAGAACAGAAATGCCTATTTTTCAGAGCTTCACTAGATTTGCACTGAGCACTCTGGAGGTGGACAACTTTGCTGACATCACTGTTTCCATTCATGAAAACAACTGCACTTAGGCATTTCATCCTCCAAGTCAAGGGAAGATCTGGTTCTGGGAAGACCAGCATCCAAGCCACTCTGGCCACTGTAACTTGCTACATTACACAAAACTGGCCCCCAGATGGGGCCGCTCTCTTGGCCTGATATGGCGCTGGGCCCCTTCAATTTATAGGAGCTCAGTGTGCGGTCCCCAGGGAACTCGCCTTCAGGAAGCTTGAATGCACAGCAACCAGTGCAGGTGGGACCCACTGGGGCTCCAGAGGACCAGAAGGGAGTGTCTTGTCACCAAACACCTGTCTAAGATCAGAGAGCCAGAAGCCCCGCTGTTAGCAAAGCCATGTCTCCAGGTAAGCGCTGCCTGCCTCCATCTTGATTTCAGACATGGGCTAGAGGAGAGAGCCAGGTAATACTTCTGCAGACTTGACTGGCTTATTGCCCTTCTTTGGGTTCCTGAGAAAGGACCTGCCCTTAGGCGATGTGAATTTGTTTCTTTGTTGTAGGAAGAGCTTGGAGTCTACTGGGTGATTCAGGAGCTAGACCAGTGGGTCACATGCGAGGAGGGAGTGGGGGATGGGAGTACTAGGGAGAGTCCAGGGAAGCTTTACCTCGGGATCCTTGCTCTCCTGTCCAGGAGGCTCTTCAGTCTGACTAATCCTCGACACCAGCTCCTTGGGGAACCCCTCAGACATCACCTCCATATGTCCAAAGCTTCCTGGAGGGAAGCAAAGCAAGGTGAGGGCTTTCTTCTGAGAAGGGATAGGGGGTTGGTGATGGGCAGGCAGAGTGTATCCAGCAAGGCACGTCCTGACGAAAAGGGATGCTGGTATGTGCTTACTTTGAGAGACACCATCTTGGATTCTTGATTTCGGAAACAGGGCATCTTTCTGTGTGAAGTAACACACCCGGCAGGTGAGGTCAGTTCAGAGCCAGAGTGGTGGGTGTGCCGGCTGCATTGGGGATGGGGGTGAGGGCAGTGATCCCCAGTTCACTTTGAATCCTTTACATACTCCCAGGCTGCCTTTCCATTTCTTGCATGAAAAACAAACACTCATTGGTGCTGAAGTTCAAAGTCATGGTTCCTTGTGCATTCCTTAACATGATGCAGGTGGGTTTTCATTGGAAACACCTTCTGTTCCTCTGGCTTAGTCTCATGAAAACAAACAACAGTGCCCTTTGCTCAACTCAGAAGATGTGGCTGTGGCATCCTAGGGAGATTCCCGCGCTCACCACAGCTTCAGTCAGGTCCTTCTGTGGGATGAGGACCTGCATGTCAGTCCAGAGTTCCTGGTGGGCAAAGGGCCAGCATCCTGGGGCATGGCACTTAGACATGCCTCCTGCCTTGACCATACTGTCGTGGGGCGGGGGTCAGGGCCCCTCAGCACAGGCCCAACTAGCGTGATAATTAATAGGGCTAAATAACAATTATCAAGGCATTTTAAAAAATAGGCTTATGTTCTTTAGAGTAGTTTCATGCTTACAGAACCACTGAGGGGCAGGTCAGAAACTGCCCATATGCCCCCTATCACTCCTTCCTCCCCACTGCCCTCCTGCCCACAGTGGCACTTTTATTTCCATTGAAAGACCTACTTTGGCTCCCCATGGTCAGCTGAAGTCCATTGTTCACATTAGGGTTCACACCCGGTGATGTTTACTCTTTGGATGTGGATGTGTGATGGCCTGCGTTTACCGCAACAGCGTCGTGCAGAATAACCCCACCACCCAAATCCTCCTGTGTTCTGTCCACTCACTCCTCTCACTCCAAACCCTAGAAACCATGTTCCTTTCACCATCTCCAGAATTTTACTTTTTCCAGAATGTCACATAGATGGCAGTGTGTAACATGTAACTTCTTCATACTGGCTTCTTTCACTTACTAGTATAGATTTAAGTTTCCTCCTGGTCTTATCATTGCTTGATAGCTCATTTCTTTTTATTGCTGAATAACAGCCGATTCTTTGGACCAGCTACAGTTTATTTCTCCAACCTAAATCACTTTCAAGGGGTAGCAACGACAAATAAAGTTGCTGTAAGTATTTGTGTGCAGATTTTGTGATAGATTTATTTCTTGTAAGCTGTGGGCTCTGTCACTGTTATTTCAACACCCAACATGTATCAGTGTCTTCAACTCCTACTGCGTCCACAGCTTCCAATGTCAATTTTTAACCCAACCTGGCGACAATGTGAGTCTCTAGGACACCCAGCCAGTGACCTGGCCTTCACCCACTGGACACTCTGCCACTCACATCTGACTCCCATGCATTTGCTTGTGCCCTCATGCCCATAAATCTAAAGCCTCAAGCAATTTGTCCTTAAATCTTTGCTGAGGTTGCTCACGTGATTACGTTCTCTTCCCCGCTCCACCAGTTAAGGGCCTTTTTCACTGTGAAACCACCAAAACCCCAAGTTCCAAAAGTGACAGTGGATCTGGACAGAGGAAGAGAGGCTTCCACTGTGGGTCCAAGAGGTCGCTTAGCAATTAATATTCTGAAAAGAACAGAAACGCCATCCTACGATAACTCTAGAAATGCTAGCAACTTTCAACACAAACTGTAAAGTTTGAGGCGCTCATCCTCTTCCATGCTGTGTCCAAACAGCCAAGTTCCAGTTGATTTATCTTCTTCTAGGTTGTCCTTAGTGTTCATCATGGACAATTTTTAAATAACTTACCATTATGTATGTGTGACTTGCTATCTCTATGTCTCTCTTTCTAGGCAACAGTGAATAGTGTTTGTTCAAGATTGTTACCATTCACATCTTCATGGTTTGATTTAAAAAACCTGGAGTGCTTTCTCTCCATGGCCTGACCCATTTTATCCTTCTCTTTAAAAAATGCTGGCCCTCCTTGGTGGCGCAGTGGGTTAAAGCACAGCACTGAGAATCTAAAAAGCCACTTCCACATGAGTTCGATCCCCGCCTGCCCCGGAGGTGACCAACATGATGTGGATGACCTCTCCTGACACACCCGCTGCTCCCCTCAGCAGTGGACTTCATCAGTTGGCCTGTTCTGCTCCCCACTGGTGAAGAGACACTGGTGAAGCCTCTCACTGCCCCTGCACCTCTGGCCCGTACCCCAGTTCTGTATGCATAAATTAATACATCTTAAAAAATTTAAAATGCTAAGAATATTAGATACATAGATAAAAATCACTTTTAACTTTTATTTTTTCTTGTCCTTATGGAAGCATCTGGTGAGTCTCACTTGCCGTTCTGTGTTGTATGCTTGTGTGTGAGGATGGGAAAAAAGGGAATTTGGGGCAGCTGGAGCCTGTGATCTGTGAAGTGCTCATTTTTGCAAAGAAGGTATGCAAAAATGTCCTGAATGTCCTTCTGAGTTGATGTTGACTAATAATGTCCCTTAATTTGACAGCCTTATACAGTGAGTAGAAATTACTAGCCTTATCAAACAGATGAGAGAACAGAGGTCTGGAGATTTAAACTAACATGTCAAGGTCTTGTCTAAATATCCACATGTGTAAGCAGGCGCAGGCTCTGCGTTATGTGTTCTGGGCCACCTCTTTCCCAAGAAAGTCCTCCCCGAAGGGTTACACCCTGAAGGGCAGTGTCCAGGCTATAGCCATTTGACAGTGGATGGCAGTCTGCCAAGGAGTTGCTAGTTTTCCTAGGTCTCAAGTTCCTTGCTTGTGAGGAGATGGAGGCAAATTGAGTGGGATGTTGCAACAGTGGGGTATCACTCACTCGGTCACTTGCATGGGAAAATGTCTCCCCTGCTCAGATTAAGAATTCATTCCTTTGGAATTCTGTGCCTTGGAGTGACTTATGTGTGTTTCCGTGAAGTTAAAGGGACAGACTGTCAGTGATGCTTGCTAACTGGAAGCCGTAGAGGAGGCTTGTGGGAAGTACAACTGCATTTGTAAATAAGCAGGGTTTTTTTTTTTTAAAGATTTATTTATTTATACATACAGAACTGGGGTACAGGCCAGAGGCAGGGGCGGTGAGAGGATTCACCAGAGACAGAGCTGGGAGCAGAACAGGCAGACCGACGAAGTGCACTGCTGAGGGGAGCAGTGGGCAGGTCAAGAGAGGTCTGCGGGGCCATGTGGGTCACCTTCAGGGTTGAGGATTGAACTCGTATTGAGGTGGCTATGGCTAGCTTGCAGCATTGTGTCCTAACCTGTTGCGCCACCAGGGAGGGCCCGTAAATATGCAGGTTGTTTTTAACTAATTCCACTGGAAGCAGCCAATCACAGCATTTGCCCCGCAATGTCTGTGAGAACTGCAGCCCAGCACTCTCCATGTTACTGCCCGTGGGCCGCTTGCAGCAGTGACTGCGTCCTCTTTGGGGTGGGCTGTTGGGCTAGGAGGAACCCATTAGTCAGCTGAGAAAGCGTGGCTGGTCAATTAGGGTAAAAAGGTGAAACCTGGTGAGGCAGTGTGGTCTGGCAGTAAATAGGGTGTAAAAATGGAATCTTAGCAACTCAATTACCAATCTTCATGGTTTGGTCAAAGGGAAAGGCTTCTGGGTTCACTTGGCCATGTGTTGCTGGAGCTGAGACCCTTTGCACACGTGAAGAACCCACAGGCTGCACCAGCAAGACAGCATTGGGCTTGAGAAGCTGCAGCTGCTGTCTTTGCCTCTAGGAGGGTATCTCACGCTTGTTGCAATTGTTGGACTTGACTGTAAAGTGGAGTAGTGGATTCCGATGTCATGCAATTGAGATTCACTTTGCATGAATCACTGGAATACAGGAAGTCAAAGGATAATAAATAGTTGAGTAATTGCTGGGTATTCAATAGAGCCTTGCTGATTGAATTTGGTAGTAGGATTGGTCTAATTATAAATTATTTAACAAGATATGCCTTTGATAAATTTAAGATGCATTCAGAGTTAGGTAGATGTATGAAAGTGTGCACAAAGCATCTGTTAATGGAGAATAACAAATCCTTCTCAATGCTTTAAAAAGTGTATTTTTTTGCACTGGACTATGGTGATGGCACATGGGTGATTTGGTGATGGGAAGCCCAAGGGGTTTGTAATTGAGATGGAAAAATGCACAAAATGATGTAAAAATAAAGTATTATATTATAAAAAAAGGTTTATTTTTTAAGTAGGCAAAACATGCCACAGTAACTAATTTATGCTCTTAATTGACTTTTCACGTAACTATTGCAAAGATAAACTCTAGCTTTGCTTCTGCCCAGATTATCACACACTAATGAAATCTGGATCAGGAAACAAAATGGTCTATGAAGAAAGGAAGATTTGGTGAGAGAGGGCTCAAAGATAGAGCTCAGGAACCAAGATAAGCACACAAGATTTAACTCATGAGTAGCATCTACTATGTGGTAAGAACAGTACAGACAGTGAGGGTGCAAAGATGATGTGAACATGGATCATGCTTCCCAGAGAATACACATACGGTGAGCAGAGCCTCTGTGTTCACAGTAACAGGGTGAGATTAGGATGGAGATTTAGATGACCGGGTCAATCTTATACTAAGGAGAGAACAAACAGCCAGGGGGTGTGTCTGGACAGGGGATAACATGACCAGAGTTATGTGTCAAAAGTACCCACATACAGAAATTTGAAGAGATAGTCAGGAAGCTGATACACTTGATGAGAAACATGGTCCAAGAATGATAAACTATGGCAGCACATTGGATGGGAAGAAGGAAAAAGACCTCCAAAGGGGCTCTGAGCCTGCCAGCCTGGGAGACTTGACACCTTGGTGATGGGGCCAATATTGTGTAGGAGGACTACAGTGAAGACTGAGTTTTGCACAATGGGTTTTGCGTAGTTGAATGGGAGCCCTTGTGGGTTATGCCAGTGGAAATGTTGAGTGGGTATGTAGTCTTGGATTTGATGAAGTTGGATTTAAATAGCAAGTTTGCGAGTCAGTAGCATAGAACTCAGATCTGAATGTGGAGATTGGATAGATACAGAGAGTGAATAAAACAAAGAGGTCTGAGCCCTGGGTAATGACTCCTCTGGCTAGGAAATAGCACAGTGATCTACATATGCTCTACTTCAGCCCAAGGAGTATATGTGCTTTTGTTAAAATGGCTAAGGATAAAGATGGGACAACTGCATTTTTGTGTAAAGAATGATGCCA
The DNA here is from genome assembly GCF_000260355.1 of Condylura cristata. Taxonomy (NCBI): domain Eukaryota; kingdom Metazoa; phylum Chordata; class Mammalia; order Eulipotyphla; family Talpidae; genus Condylura; species Condylura cristata. The sequence goes on from NW_004567121.1 coordinate 32,302,396, forward strand.
ACAAATTGAGGAGGCAGTGACTAGATTTTTGCTATGCTGAAAGATTGCCTTCAAGTTACGACACACTGATCCTATGGGTCATTCTCAATCTTTGCTTTCCTTTTCTTTGACTCTGTCATAAATGCACTTTTGGCTCTTGATTTACTGCTAGAAATTTCCTGTGTAGTTTGGGGCTGAGAGTTAGGGGTCAGGTTTTGGGATTTGAAACCCAAACAAACCTTTCACTGCTTCCTACAGAACATTTAAATTAATTTAGGGGTCAGAGGATATCCTGTAAAAATATCAACCCAGCCTTTTACTTCTTCATGGATCCAGAAGGAAAGCACATTTGAAGAACAGCATGAAGTTCATTCCCAAGTAGCCAACGTATCCTGTTGATTGAGAACATCAGTGCAGCATATGCAATATCTGAAACAAATATTTCAAAATATAAGCATGCTTAATTTTGCAAAGTAAATTGCAGAATGTGAGGTAGACTGATAACACAGCAAAACCAAGGACCTAGATAAAATATTAAAACATCAACAAAATAAGAAAATCACACAGGTCCAGTTTAGCAACATCTACCAAGTGTTTATTAAGGAAAAGCATAAAGCAAAACCAGGATGTGAATGATGTTTGAAAACATCAGACCTCCCGATACCTGGCCTCAGGGAGGGTAGACACTAAAAGTTTATATGTCAAAATAATAACTAACAATGACAGCAATAACCTGACATTATTGCAACCAGTGCCCAATCTGTGGCTGAGATGAGGACTGATTAGCAGAAGGTGATCAATTACCTTTTACTAGACCATCAGGAAGTTTCCTCAGAAGAGGTTGTTTCTTTGAGGCTATACTTTTTTTTCAAAGATTTTTATTTATGCAGACAAGAACTGGGTACATGCCAGAGGTGCAGGGGCAGAGGGTGAGAACATTCACCAGACACAGAGTGGGGAGCAGAACAGGCTGACGTACTGAAATACACTGCTGAGGGAGCAGCGGGTAAGACAGGAGAGGTCTATTGTGCCACATGGCTGAGCCCTCTGGAAGGGGATCGAACTTGTGCTGTGGTGGCTGCAGAGAGCTTTGCAGTGGTGCGCTTTAATACATTGCACCACCAGGGAGGGCTCTGAGGATATAATTTTGAACTTGATGGCAGGTGGTGGTAGTAATGATGAAGGCATTTGCCCATCAATGAATGCCAGTGATTTACCCAGTCGTATTGTTTACCTAACAGAGTGTGTGTTAGTGTTTCTACCCATCAAGCAGAGGAAGGGGACTTCACAAGCCAACAGAGTATGAGAAGAGACGTGATGTGGTTGTGTGTATAGAGCTGAGCGTCACTGGTGCATGAGTGGTCCGTGGTACATGGAGAGCTATGGATGACATAAGATAGGAAGAAGACAAGGGACCAGATCAAGAAAAAGTGCCACATACTCTATGAATGATGTGAACCATATGTAGCCCTCTGGGTGCCCCGGAGGGAAGTGGACCCCACTGGACTAAATAGGACAGACTTGTGGTGTAGACATTACTCCTCCAAAACCCTGGAAAGTGCTCTCTGGGGTTGCATTATTTGCAGCAAAACTTTCACTTGAGCTTTACAAAACAGAGTCCTGTGATGGGCTAGGAAAGATGGATTGGATGAGGGCCTGGCGCACATCATTAACACGTGTGACTAATGCAGCGTGAGCCAAGGAGGAGCCAGGTAATGCTTTCTCAGAGGCTGGTGTTCTTTCCCACTGTCATTCACATGTTTCTGAAGGCATAAGGACTTGTATTTTTAAGCAGAAATTCCAAAAATTCTTCAATAACCTACAAGATACTCAATGTTTTGCTACAGAGGGCACTTTATTATTTTAAACATCTACTGACTGTACATTCTATCACACAGTGGGGAAAGACCTATTCATGTTGAAGGTATCTTTATGGGGGGGAAATATCAGAGAATTTTGGCAGCTCTAAGACACAGAGGAACAGGAAAACAAAGACCCAGGAAAGGATATGATATATGTTAAACAAATTGAAATATCTTAGAGCATTTGCAGTCTTTTTCTTTCTTGTTTTTTTTTTAAGATTTATTTATTTATGTATACAGAACTGGGGTACAGTCCAGAAGTGCAGGGGCAGTGAGAAGATTCACCAGAGACAGAGCCGGAAGCAGAACAGGCGGATCGATGAAGTGCACTGCTGAGGGGAGCAGCGGGCAGGTCGGGAGAGGTCTGCTGCGCCATGTGGATCACCTCCAGGGCAGGGATTGAACACATGCTGAAGTGGCTTTAGCTTCGTAGTGCTGTGCTTTAAACTACTGCGCCACCAGGGAGGGCCCTGTGGATTTTTTTCTTTAAGATAGGTAGTCTTTTAAGGAATGAGGAGGAAATTCACGTATGGGGAAGGCTTAATCAGCTTGCTAAAGCTCATTTCTTTATTCTATTTGGGTTGAGCCAGTGGAGATTAGGAAGGAAGAGCAAGATTGTTGTATGGAACAATGAGGGGTTGTGAGCAATACAGAGCTCTGGCTTTTAGTTTTAGTAAATCTCAAGCAAAATAATGAATGAACACTGACAAAATAAATACATCAAAACATTAAAAGACCCACATCTGTGCTTTTGGACTCAAGTAGCAGCAACATCAGACACTTGGGACTCTGGATGATGATGACAAGAGCTTCCTTCAGGAATCTGAATTCTGCTGTCTCCCTGGCGTCCTTGGCTTCCTGGGAGCAGAGACACACTCAGATGCTGGGACCAGATCAGTCTTCTGAGTTTCAAGCATCCATGAGCTTTGTTTTTTAGTGAAAAAGTTTATCTTCAACATTCCAGAGATTTCTAGGCAAGCTGTTAACATGAGAATCAACACTTGATTCCCTCTCAAATTCACCTTGAAACGGGAAAACACGCGCAAAGGGGAAGAAGCCCTCTTCAAGAGGAGCGAAGGTTGCAGGTGCCGTCCCAGGGCCGCTGCTCAGGGAATTCGGTTAAAGGCAACATCCCGGGAACCAGGGCAGTCGTGGCTCCATGAGCAACCGACTGAGTCTGCTCAAGTGCTCTCACACACACTGGCAGGAGCCCCCGAGTGCTCGGCATCTCTCCTCTGGAGCCTTCCAGTCTCCCCCAAACCCAGCAATGGACAGGATGATGCTTGACACGGTAGGGATGTCTCTATAGAATATGGTTTCCGTGGCATTTGCAGTTGCCCAGGTGCTCTGAATGTCAGCACTGCTGATGTGCCAGCTGAGGGGATTTTATTTTCATTCAGTGTTTATCTTCTCAAGACAACCCCCCGCTCTTTGTGGGAGCAGCTTCTTCTCTAACCAAATATACAGCTTGCGTGGGGGTGACAAGCACAGCTCCCATTGCCTTGGTATTAGCAGCTGGTTCTGGGATGAACCCGTAATACAAGTCAGGCCAATCAAATGGGTTATTTGTTGTTATTTCTTTACCAGGCTCTGCTACTTGCTCTTAGGTTACAAAGTCGAGGATCTTGAAACGCTACAACGATGCCCCCGGCACAGTGGCGGAAGGGGGAGAGAGGGGTGTCTTGTCTAAGAGGAAAAAGGTACACACAGGGGGTAGAGGTAGAGCCCTGGAGGGTGATGCTGGGATCCAGGTGTTTAGGGCACTCCCAATTTATCCCCTTTCTTTCTGTTTGCTGTTCCCTTGAGAGAGTGTTTTGGCTCATTGTTGTTTTCAGCCAAAGAGCATTAATGCAAGAAGTCAATGAGAGCTACTCCAGGTAGAGAGAGGGCTGGCTACAAAGCCTCAATGAAGTGATGGCTCCCAGCACTACATCCCCATGGTAACCCCACAGCGCCCCAAGATGCCCCCCACGACGCTCCAAAGCAGAACTGGTGCAGAGCGTGGCTGCTGGTGGGAGGGCCAAGACCTACCTGGCCCTGCGGGTCTGAATCAGCAGTCCACAGCCGGGCTGAGCTTGTATTCTGTTTCAGTTTCTTTAATTTTTAGGGAGTTTCTCTCAACTTCCCTCCTGGAAAGTGCAGCCCTGGGTCTCACCAACCCCAGACAGTAGCCCATGTTAGCTAATGTTGTCATGGATCTGCTAGATTCTGTAACAAGCTTATGTTGCTTCATTTGATCCATGCAGGTATGAGTAGGTTCTGGCATCTCCACTACTTTACAGGTAGAGAGACTGGGGTGAGAGGGAACAGCAGTAGCAAGTGGTGAGGCAAACACTGAACCCAAGCAAGCTGCCTCTTAACTGTGTTGCTAGACGGTGAATGAAGGAATAGATGGGGGTCCTGAGAGAGCCCTGAGGTGCTGGAGCTTGATATCTGGGGGTTTCTGTCCTCCACTTTCCATTCTGCTGTATTCTCCCTGACCCACTTCAAGTTTGCCCTTTCAACCAAGAATTCATGACTAACGAGTAAGTAAGTAGGAGGCCTCCATACACTCTTAAGGTTGAGAATAAGCACACGTTGCAAGGAAATGGAGTACAGTTCTGTGAGCTGATGGAAAGAGCAGCAATATAGGAACTTGAGGGTTTTCTGAACGTCAGGGGTAGAACAGGTATCTGGCTTACTCTGAAATAACCTCCCAAGAACATTTGAGGACATATTTGATGAGGAGTCTTCAACTCAGGGGCACTGACGTACCTCATCAGGGGAGGCACGGATCAGTGTGCATATTCCTTCTCTACATGAAGTTCTTGGTGAAAAAATTTAAAAAATTTGAAGTGAATAGCAGGCTTGAAATGATAGAAAACAATTCATGAGAAGAGTTTGAGAAACTGCCAGAACTCTGAGGAAAAATTAAAAGGAAAGTGATATGAGATGGACAGAAAGATAAGGACTGTGTCTTGAAGTCCAAGCTGTGCACAGTAAGAATTCCCCAAAGAGAAAATATGAAAGATGTAGCCAGAATTAAAGTAAATAAATAATAGATAAAACTTCCTGATTAAATGACAGGACACAAAAACAGAAGAAAGAAATGAAACAAAATTAGATGACAACAAAGAGAATGAATGTCATCTCCCCAGATGATGTTACTGGGAGAAAATGCTCAGATTGGTTACATTTAGTGGAATGTTCCTAAGACCCCCATCCAGAAAATAACATAAAAGGATCTAAAAAAGTATTGAACAACAATTTTTATCAGGGAAGCGCAGACCAAAAGGATGACTACCTTTCCCTCCCAAGCCCCTGCGCCTCAGTGGGCTATTGAATTTGTATATTATGTTATAGTATCACACTGGTATTGCTAAACCTTAGGAATCTGAGGGAAAATCAATACCATTACACTGGATTTAACATAGCCAAGTAGACAGTAACACAAAATGAAACAGGAAAACACGAGCCAGAAGCCAGAGGTCTGAGATTAAGAACAAGGTTGAATGTCTACATGACTGAGATTCATTTTTCTGTCCTTACAGATAAGGTTCTTTCTTTTCAAGTGTCCTTGGGGCATTTAAAACATCTTATTATCCCTATACTATGCACTTAAAAAAAAAAAAACTGATGATGCTTTCTGCCTCTATTTTTGTCTGTATTGGATATAAAAACCGTCCAGCACCCAACACTCAAAGGCAGAAATTAAAGAAATGAAATTAAAAATTATATAAGAATAAATGGAAGATAGAAGAATGGGGTGACGTGATACAAAGAGCAAATGTCAGCAGTTGTTTAAGTTCTTTATCATTTGTGTTATGAATTGCTTCTCTTTTTGTTAGTGCTCTCGTTAAAACTTCCTACCTTTTTTTTTTTTAAGATGTTTTTATTTAAGCATACAGAACTGGGGTACAGGCCAGAGGTGCAGGGGCTGAGAGGATTCACCAGAGACAGAGTGGGGAGCAGAACAGTCAGATAGATGAAGTACACTGCTGAGGGGAGCAGTGGGGACGCAGGAGAGGTCTGCTGTGCCCTGTGGGTCACCTCCGGGGCATTGAACTTGCACTGAAGCCGCTGTGGCCAGCTTGCAGTGCTGTGTCCTAACCAGCTTCACCACCAGGGAGGGCAAAAACTTCCTTTCTTTTGAGTGGTCCGCCCTTGACCTTGTTTCCCTAAAAGCCCTGCTGCTTTTAATGTGCTTTTCCCCAACATAAGAGCTTTATCAGACACATACAAATGATATTTGAGCAAAAATTACTTCATTTGAATTTCAAAGTCACAGTTAATTCCCCTCACAGTAATAGACAGATACCATCTGAGCAATAATTGCTCGTTCTTTCTTTTTTTTTTTTTCTTGGAAAAACCACTTCAAGGAGGGGGATTCTTGCTCCAAGCAGATGGGGAGAACTGTGGGAGAAATTTGGAAAAGTATGCACCAGTTTTGCTGAAGGTAAGCTTGAGTGAATCGTAAAGAACAACTAGACATGACTTAGGAAAGAAAGATGGGAAGAAGACTCAGAGTCACGGGTCCGCTGAACAGCTGTTGCGTCAGTTCCTGGGCCTCTGAGGAAACATGTTTGTTCACTTATGCATCGCCACATGGCTGCGATGCCGGCCTTGCCTGTTGTATTCTGCTTAGCGTCTTGCTGAACGAGAGCATTAGCGATGCCAGGGTGACAGCAGCTCTATTTTTCTTGCAGAAATTAAGCACCAGGTTTCTGACTAGGCTTGTGTTCCCCATCAGCACTGACTGTCTGGTCCTCACCTGCTGGTGAGCAGAACCGATTTGGAAAATCCACCTTCAGTGCAAATGTGGTAGATCACTGGGGCTGTGTGCTTGAGACAAGTTGCCTTGAGCCCCGGCAAGATGGGAGGGAGAGAGAGTCCGCAGTCGCTGGTTAGGGCGTATGTGGGCTGAGTTAGCATGACGACCATGCTGTGAAGGGCTGAGCCGACCCGGGCATGAGGAGCAGTGAGCACAGAGACCCCTGCACCCCCAGGAGGTAGCTGCCACTGACCTAGCTCCTCCTGTCCACCTTGGTTTTGCAAAGAGGAGGTAGGAGGGCAAGGGGAGGTGAGCTTTTGCTGTGCAGAGAGACAAGTCAGACAATGTGAGTTTTAATTGAAATCATATCCTGAGCATTTTACTTTTCAGAAGTTGTTAGCGTGATGGAGGTTGCATTTTCTTGTGACTACTATTATTACTGTCACGCTGACTGTTCTGGGCAGGGGCTGAAGGTTACATGTGGGCTGGGAGTGCTGGGCTGTACGGGAGGGGCTGGCAGATGGAGCCTCGGGCTTGGAATGCTGGTCCTGCCCGCGCTGGCTCTGGCTGCCTGGCCACGGCTGCACTTGCACTCTCGGGACACGGCATCATCTTCTTCGGCATGTTGGGGATGATGTTGTTTGCTGTCCCATTCTGTCTGGCTCAGACTTCTTGGGTCATTGGTGTCATTATGGGGAACCGGAGTGAGCATGTAACTTGTGGGTCCCCCCCCCAGTTACTGCAAGGGGGTCCTGAGAGCTTCCCTGCTAGATATAGGACTGCAGGGGGTGGGGGGAGAGGCATTGTTTAACTTGGCTCCCCAGCCTTTAACATGCATTTGAATCTCCTGGGAATCTGGCTAAAATGCAGGTATGCAGGTGCTGATTTAATGGGTTTAATATGGAGCTAAGATCTGTATTTTTAACAAGCTCCGGGGTGATGCCAACGGTGCTGGTGCACACAACACACATTAACGAGCAAGGACTTAGCATCTAGCTGGAAACCACGTCAGCGGAGACCTCCAAGCCGTGTATTTTTCTAGAAAGAAAATCCAAGAAGTGAGCGAATGGTAAGGGTCCTCTACATTCACCGTGTGCCTGGCGGCTGGTGCTGTGCAGGGCAGAACCCAAGAGGAGGAAAACCTAAGGTCTTGGGGACTTGGGGAGCTGGTGCTTCGGGGGGAGACAAGACTCACACGCATGCAGAGATCAAGCACAAGTCACATGTTACTGCTGCTGAGCTGCGCTGATGTGGAAAGTGGCAGATTGTCTGAGAGAGTTTGGAAATCTGAGTGGAAGGTGAGATTTGCTCAGAGGCAAGGGGGGACTCACAGGAGGCTGTGCAGAGATTCTCTCTACCCCCCGGGTACTCACTCTGTCCTGCTCACTGATGCTTCTACTGGTTGCTTCATTTGGACTAAGTGACCAGGGAAAGGATGTCCCAGTGGTGCATTGTGGGAATGACCCTTGACCCAGAGAATCCCTCAGCTGACATTTCCCTGGGGAGCATCATCTCCCAAGGCCTTTGGCGGCAGGTTCTGAGCACACAGAAATGAGGAGACAGTGTGCCCACATTTTTTTTTAAATATTTATTTATTTATGCATATAGAACCAGAGTACAGGCCAGAGGTGCAGGGCGGTGAGAGGATTCACCAGAGACAGAGCAGGGAGCAGAACAGGCAGATCGACGAAGCACACTGCTGAGGGGAGCAGCGGGCGGGTCAGGAGAGGTCTGCCACGCCATGTGGTCAACCCCAGGGCAGGCGGGAATTGAACTCATGCTGCAGTGGCATTAGCTTCTTAGTGCTGTGCTTTAACCTGCTGCGCCACCAGGGAGGGCGACAGTGTGCCCACATTTTAAGATCTCATGTTGGGGAAAATTAAATAACATGGCAGCTCCTGCAACAGAGACCTTTATTTCTTGTGAAAAACATGGACCCAAGAAATTTCTGCTAATGATTTATTTAACTCTCACCATAGGCAGCAATAGATTTTTTTTTTCTTTAAAACCAGTTTGGAGAAAAAAAAAATTCCTAGTCAAGGCCTACTTGAGGTTGTTCTTCAAAAGAATGTTCCATAGTTGATTCCATTTCTTTCGGGGTGGTTGTATTTGGAGAAGGGGGGTCTGGGTGGGTTTGGGCTTAAACTGAAGGTCTCTAGGAAAATCATGTCTTTGGCTCTGGGATAGCTAAGCTGTCCCGACACTGGGGTCAGCCTGCACAGATGGCTGGGAGACCCTCCTGTCCACCCAGGTCCATCAAGCCACCCCAGGGGTTCAGCAAGAGTCCTGCTTGTTGAATCATTTGGGTGGGGGGGAGATGATTTTGCCTGAACTGTCCCTGGAAGAAAAATCTACAAGGACATTTCTTGTAAATATTTTAGTCCCCCAGTGACTTTGAGTAAAGTGACTAAGAAAGTCGAAATGTTTAATGGGCTCCGGGCGCGGCTGACAGGCCTGTCCCCCCTCCCTGATGCGCCCGGCGTTCCCGCCTGCAGTGAGAAGCGAGTGTTGTTTTCTTGGCTGGGCTCCTGGCAGGTGTGTAACGTGACTCCCGATAGCAGGGCAGCCGATTACATGGGGCTCGAAAACCATTTCTGAGCCGCTGGCACCCACAGTTACTGCTTGTCTGCAGGTGTTAAGTAACTGGATGAAGGCCGAGCCCGAGGAATGTCGGCTCCCCGGCTCCGGGGAGTGCCGAGGAAAGACAAATTCATTTCGGAGAGTGACCTGGAAGGGACGATGACAGCCGCGCTCACACGTGAAGCCAGATCTAAGCGCATGTGCTGCTCAGAGCAATCTCCTTGCATCGCAGAGTTTATCCAGAGCTAAATACAACAACAATGGCTCAGAGAGTCGGCGGGAAGGCGCTTCAGCCTGCGTTTTGATCCTCTTCCAAGAGCAACTCAGACAACTTGAGCTTAAGCCTTCCAATCACGCAGCTCATGAACCCTACAATCCTAGGTGTTTAATATTAATAATAGTTTTGCAAATGCCTTGGTAAACAGAAGAGGAGGCTAAGCCTCTCGGTGGAAGTGCTGTCTCACTTCCACAGACCGCAGCAGTCTCCCGGCTCCTCCCGCTCTCGCCAATCTCTTCCCACCTGGGTCGAAAAGATGGCCGCCCCCAGGACCACGCCCGGAAACACGCGGCAAAATGACCAGCGGGGTGCACACCCTTAGGACACACTGCATAAAAGAAGGGGCCGCATTTAGGGGAATATTTTGTCAGTCTGGCTAATTGCAATGGGCAGTACCCTCTGAGAGCAAGAGGCCAAACTCAGCGGCTCCCACCAGTGTAGATAAAACCTAATGGCTTGGCCTCCTGAACCCAACTTCTTTCCCAGCTTTGCAGCTCAGAAGGGGGGCGCACCATTTGGAGGGAATCCAAATGGAAGGAAGATAAAGGCAAGTTCATGAAGAAAGGCGCAAGCGTTGATACTGCTTAGTGTAACTCCTGAAGGGGTAACTTGCAGTTCACAAATACTGTTACAGCAGACAGTGAGCACAGAATGGTGAGGGCCAGGGCCAGGGCCAGAGACCGGCGGCCACACAGCCCGAGCTTGAAGGACTGTTGGTGCTGAAGAAATGGAAGTCTGTGCGAAGGAAGGCACAGTGCCCCTGTGGGTGCCCGCTCATTCCTTCCCCTTTTAGCACGGTGTGCCAGTCTAGCGAGTGTGACTGATATGTCGTTTGGGTTTTCTGGGATTTGTAGTCTAGGGGGATGAGTCACTCGCTTGGGAACAGGATGGCTGTGAGAATCCCAGGGGCGTTGTGATGACCTGGGGACCTGCAGCAGGGACGGGACAGGGGTGGCTGGGCAGCCGTGACTCCTCTTTGGAAGATCCCAGGCCTTCCTGAGTAGGTGGACGAGCTGCCAGCAGACATTACCAGCTTAGTCAGAAAGGAGTTATACTGGGCGGAAAGGATGCAGCTAGAAGGGTGTCTTGGACTGTTTTGGGTAGGGGGTTGGAGAGCAGAAACCTCACAAATAGCTGTGGCCACCGCCGTGTGAGGTGGTCTGAGATTCGGGGGGCGCATTCTGGGTAGGTGAGTGGGTCACCTGAGGACAGTGTTCTACGTTCTTCCAGGCACAGAAAGGAACTCATCATAGTAACAAAGGATCTCCAGGAATGGTGACACCGAAAAAAGCTGATTATAAAATCTCCATTCAAAAGTTGAAACTGAAATGAGGAAATTGTCGCCCGTGGAATAACTGAGAAGTCTGGTGTCATATAAAACCATAGGGTTCAATTGGAAAAGGCTCTGACAGACTGAAGTCCCTCACTGGTGGTTCACATGAGGGACAGAGAGGGAACGGGACCCCCCTCTCATCACACAGCTCACCGGGGCTTCTGAAATCTCACTACCTAGGAGGCCTGAAGTGGGAAGGCCATACCTGGATGAGCGAGGAGGGTAGCTTCAGGTGCTGATTTAGTTTGCTGACATCAGTCAGTCAGAGTCTTAACAAAGTAAGTACCAACTAAGTGAAAAACATAGTGAAAGACAGGAGAGGATTTAGTGAAGATCTTCTAGCTCTTTGGGGAGTGACAAGAAATCTCCGGCGGAGAGGATAATGAGTTCCTTCAGGTGATGTAAGGCCTTTGTGGTGGGCTTGGTGGGGAAGGTACTGAAAAAAAAATACAGACCTGTGGTGTGTGTGTGTGTGTTTGCGCATGCGTGTGTGTGTGAGATGCTGGGAGAGGAGAGGAGAGTTTACAAGGCACTCCACTCACAGGCTAGTTACTTGCTGAACCATGGTGCAGTTCTATTTGTGTCGCTTGAGAAGCTGTTACTGGTTTTGATGCTGTACGTTGCTGTTTCCTCCACAAATACTTGCACCCCCATGGAAATGGAGCTGGGTATGTAAAGTCCTTCACCTGAGTGTTGGGAAATCTGAATTCTCTGTATCACTAATTTGCTTTTGGCCTCAGCAGTGAACCAAGTGTCTTGGAAGATGGACATGTTTTTGCCCAGAAAAGCTCTGGGGGTCCTTTCAGCTCTGAGGCCAGATTTGCTTTGTAAATGGACTCGTTGCCCACGTATGGCTGGCATGATGCTCTGGGCTAGAATGGCACCTCAGCAGATGGCCTGCTATTTGTCAGCATCTTCCTCCAGCACTGCCTTCCCTTGGGAGCCCTGAAAGCATCGAGTCTATACTCCAAATCCTCCTAGTTCATAAGATTCTCGGGCACAGACAGACTCACTGCACCAGAGGCTAATTTCATCACTTCCTTTAAAACTTTTCCATGTATGGGCCTCCCTGGTGGCTCAGGGGTTAAGTCTCAGTGCTTCTATGAAGCTGTCTGCAGCCTCTGCAAAGTGAGTTCAATCCCCGGCCACGGAGCTGACCCACATGGCGCAGCAGAACCTTCCGGTCTCGCCTGCTGCTTCCCTCAACAGTGTGTTCAGTAGATCTGCTTGCTCTGCTCCCAGCACAGTCTTTTGTGAATCTTCTCACACCCCCACACCTCTGGCTGTACTCCAGTTCTTGTATGATAAATAAAATAAAACTTTAAAAAGTAACTAGAGTACAGGACTTGGATGATAAACACTTATATTAAACTAGGCTGACGGTCACCTTCCTTCCTTGACTTTGCTATTGCAAAACCACAGGAGATAGTGGGGCTCAGATTCCTGAGGTGCTTTCTATGACTCCCCTTGACTTTTTTTTTAAAGATTTATTTATCATACAGAACTGGGGTATAGGCCAGAGGCTCAGGGGCAGTGAGACGCTTCACCAGAAACAGAGCAGGGAGCAGAACAGGCAGATCAATGAAGTCCACTGCTGCAGCGGGCAGGTCAGGAGAGGTCTGCCGCGCCATGTGGTCACCTCCGGGGCAGGCGGGAATTGAACTCATGAGGAAGTGGCTTTAGCTTCTTAGTGCTGTGCTTTAACCCGCTGCGCCACCAGGGAGGGCCTCCCCTTGACATTTAATTGCTGTCTTGCTCAAGGACACCCAGCAAACAGTGAGACATCAGACCTTTTAGCTTAATCATAAAATAAGATAATCATCAATAAACTATAAATTCAGGGCAGAGATGGGGATGGCTGTGGTGAGCAGGCCGGCGTAGCAGCAATAAGTCTAAGAAGAAAGTGAAAGAGATAAGTAATTAGTTCAAGGTCATGAAATAGCGAGAAGAGCAGCAGAGACCCAGACTCAGACTAGCTGGCTGCCCAGTGCAGGCTCTGACGCTCCTGCCTGCACGAAGCCAAGGCCATCACCTGAGTCATTCTAGAAGGAGTTTGCAGTCACTTCAAAATAACAATAGGCACTGATTTTTTGAAAGCATTGATTGCTTACAGTTTCCGAGAAGACGAGACATTACAAGCCATACAGGGAGAAGCCCAGCACTGCCCAAGAAGCTGGAGAAACCGAAATTGTGGCCACAGCCTTTATCCTGGTTTTCACAGGAAGGAAGGGGTGAGGCAGGTGGAATGGTTGAGCAGGCTTAGAATTGTAACAAATATCTTGACAATAAAAAATGTAAGCACTCTGTTCTTACGGTCATATTTAACATTTTGGGGGAAGATTTGTCTTGGGATAGAATCTGAGCTATCCACAAAATCAGATATCAAGGCACTTACTTCAGTGTTAGTTCCATTATCAAACAAGATGGAACTAAAACCAGGTCTCCCAAGTTTGAGAAAGTTATGGGCCCTTCCAGAGTCCTACCCCACCCTGAGGGACAGTGAATACCGAGGCCTGGGCGGCACATACATCCTGAACTACTGTTAAGGGAAGCAACGGGAGAAAGCAGTGTTTACAGCATTTATTTTTACTCCTTGGGTCCCTATACTTTTGCTCAGAGTTAAGAAATTCGGTGAACCAATCTGCGTTCTTGATTCTCAGAGTTGTGGGACTACAGGGGGCTCTTTTTCTATGCTGCTGGGTGAGTGTCCATTTTCTCCCATCTTCCTATAGTGAACCTGTGTTCCTGCAACAGGGAACCTGTTTTTCCTGCAACCAGGAAAAAAAGGCAAGTTGATGTCATTTATTAAAAATAGAAAGCCGGCCCTCCCTGGTGGCACAGCGGGTTAATGCACAGCACTAAGAAGCTTAAGCCACTTCTGCATGAGTTCGATCCCCGCCTGCCCCGGAGGAGATCCACATGGCGCGGCAGACCTCTCCTGACCCGCCTGCTGCTCCCCTCAGCAGTGTACTTCATTGATCTGCCTGTTCTGCTCCCCACTCTGTCCCTGGTGAAGCCTCTCACCCTCCGCATCTCTGGCCTGTACCCCAGTTCTGTATGAATGAATAAATAAATCTAAAAAAAAAAAATAGAAAGCCAAGGATCTCCTCCGCTCTCAGCCCTGAGCCCCCAGGAGTTAGGCTGGATGGTCACCTCACACTGGCCAGGCAGCTCTCACACACAGTCTACACCCCAGGATCTGCTAGCGACCAGAGAGAGCTGGGCAGACAGGCCGTCACACGGGGTGAGGGGAGAGTCGTCCTCCGGAAGAAAGTTCTCGCCCACCCACCGCACCACGGCAGAGGCACTTCCTTGTGTCCCACCTAGCCAGATTCTCCTGTGTGGTCATGATCAGCATCGACCTTAGCACCGACCTTTCAGAGGCTTCATGGGGACCGAAGCTGGGAGGCCCCAGGCAGGCTGTGACATGGAGGTGCTTATCTGAGATCTGAGTGAGCGCCTGGTAACCAGCTGCGTTTTCACGAATCAACAGGCAATCCCCGGGCAGTGGGTAGCACTGAAGTCACATGTGATGGCGTGCGCCTCTAGGTCCACGCACCCCTTGCTCGGGATGCCAAAGGCTCTGGTCCCCAGGCTCAGCTGGCAACTGAGAGGCCCTGGCCGCAAAGCTTCTGGGGGCAGCTGGATGGACCCTCCCCTCACTGCCTCACCTGGCAGCTCAGGTCAGGTTGGAGAAAGACAGGGAAGGGGGGTGTAGAAGTGGGGGAGGGGAGGCCGCATTTCACAGCTGGCCAGGGCCAAGTCCAGGATGGGCTGAAAGGCTGCAGCTTTTGCTCTTCTGAACGTGTGACCTAAACTCAGAAAAGCCCCTGTGAGCATCGGGGCAACGTTCAAAGCACAGGGTGCATATGGGTTTCCCTGCCTTTCTTTCTTCCTCTTTGAAATGAAAAATAAAGCCACCTGTCAAAGCTGGCGATGTGTTCAGACCTGTAACCCACACAGATTCAGGAAGACTTCAAAGTAGAAACTCCTCGGATCTGCTTACATTTCATCGCAGATGGTAAATTTATGCCCCGGCTTCCACCTTTGCTCTGACTCCTGTTCTTCAAGCTGGTGAAGGGAGTGTGCAGTGGCGTGATTTCCAAACGAATGAGTTAAATGCCCCTTCTTCCAAACGCTACAGGCTCTCTGAGACTTAGTTTACATTTTGTTTATATTATTTATTTAAAAAAAACTCTGATTCTGGAAAGCATTTGCCTACTCGAAGCTCAATCACTTTTTGAGATGCCAGCTTCCCGGCTGGGACGGCTGTCAGCCTTCATGGCCCTTCAGCTGTGACAACGGGAATAAAAGCAGACACCGCACACAGGGGGATGGGAGCAAAGCCACGGCACCTCACCCAAGACAAATCGTCTGTGTATGCGAGCTGTGGTTTCCTTGAGGAAACAGAGAGGGAGGGGCGCCGGCAGGCGGCGAGGTAGGTGCCTCCTCGGCCTCTCCAGCAGCTGTCTGACCGCCAGCCGCCATGATGGGGCCCCAGCGTAGCAGAGGAGAGACACAGGTCTCGTCCTTGACTGGCTCTGGAAGGGGCCGGCACCGTCACAGGGAGCATCTGCCCAGTCTGCTTTCGGTGGTCTCCGAGACTCTCTAACGTGCATTCTGGGTCATGGGTTTGGTCCTGGGGTCCAGGATTTGCAGAAGTGAAGTCCTGAGGAGCCCGTGAGGCGCTGTCTAGCGCCACCCACCCGGCTCCTGCGCCTCCCCGTGATCTGGCAGCGTCTGGTTTGTGTTCACAGTCTCAGTTAAGAAGGATTTATTAAGAAAAGAGTAGCCGAGGCTTGGGAGAAAAATCCATTCTGGGGCGCCTCCGGGATGGGTCAGACTGGGACTGCCCCGTGCTGGCAGGGGAGGCGGACGGGCACCCACTGGCCTTCCAGCGGGTGACGCGGACCCAGCAGGAGCGTGTCTCCTCCCGGCGCGGACGCTGAGGACGGCCAGGCTCGTGGCTGGGGCACTCGGGACGCTGCCTCTCCCTTAGGAGCTGCTCCCGGCTGCTTCGGTGGAGGAAGTGACCAGATGGACGCTGGCTGGCCGGTGAGCAGATAACGTGGCCAGTTGGCTACTGGTGCAAAGTCTCCCCAGAGCGTGTGCTTCCAGGTTCTGCTTTCAGATTAAGTAAGGACGTGACGGGAGCTCTCGTTCAGCCGCCCAGTGGGCACTAGGACCCTCTGCCTCCCTGCCTCCTCTTTTTCCTCTTTCTGTGAGAATTGTTTGAATACCTTATTTCCACAACGGCCATTACCACTGGCCTTCCAGGCCAGAGCACATGTTCTATAGACGTGTGAGACCACCACTCTGTCTCTGTGATCTTGGGAAACAGAAAATTTCCCACTGCCTAGCAGCTCATGGTATATGGAGGCAGGAGGTGGGGAGAGGGGAGCCCGAGTGCAGAGACAGTTGCAGTGGGGGATCTATGGGGGCGACAGAGACAGTTGCAGTGGGGGTGCAGCAAGGCGGGTGGCCTCCCCTCAGGGTGGCATCTTTTCTCTGGAAAACAACTGTAGTAGGGTCCCTCCAAGGCACACACCTTCACCGGGTGAGCTTCTCCTTTGGGATGAACAGGGTGCTGACTGATTTGCCTGGAGCCTCTGGCTTCTGGGAAGACCTGCTACCCCCACCAGACATGAGGCTGGCGCTCAGTTCCTTGGCTCCCCGTGTGCCTCCTGAGCTCACTCCTCAAGCTCTTCGGCAGTACCTGGTTGATGGAGACGTCAGCAGCTGCTGAGCTCCTTTCTCCTGGACGCCACCATCTTGGTCACCCTGCGCCCAGCGTGCACGGATCCCCTGAGGTCTACGCATCCGTTCTCAACCTGTTCTTGCCTTTCAGGAGTCACTGCCCATCTCCTTGTGGGGAAACCGTCACTCTCACAGCCTCTGCGATCGTTGCTGTGGATTTAATGTGCTGCTGGAATTTTCCCCACTTGTGCTGCAACTGTCTCGTTGATCATAAACTCGTTAGGATGAAGGTCCCTTCTGCATTTTGTTGTCTGGAGAACAATGGGTCACACACGAAATTGACTTAATATGATTCTGTTTCCTTCTTTGAATAATGTTACAGATTGTTCCCCTAAACCCACTAATGAATATTGACTAGATTGATTTTCCGAGGTTCAAACAAAGTTGGATATCATAATTATAACTTCTATTTATTTCATTTTTTTTAAGTTTTAGTTATTTATTTATGCATAGAGAACTGGGGCCAGAGGTGCAGGGGTGGTGAGAGGATTCACCAGAGACAGAGTGGGGAGCGGAACAGGCAGATTGCTGAAATACATTGCCGAGGGACCCTCCTGGTGGCGCAGCGGGTCAAAGCACAGCACTAAGAAACTAAAGCCACTGTAGCATGAGTTCGAAGCCCGCCTGCCCGAGAGCTGACCCACATGGCACGGCAGACCTCTCCTAACCCGCCCGCTGCTCCCCTCAGCAGTGCGCTTCATCAGTTGGCCTGTTCTGCTCCCCACTCTGTCTCTGGTGAGTCCTCTCATCACCCCAAACCTCTGGCCTGCACCCCCATTCTGTATGAATAAATAAACAAATCTTAAAAAAAATACACTGCTGAGGGGTACAGTGGGGAGACAAGAGAGGTCTGCTGTGCCATGTGGGTCAACTCCCTGGCTGTAGCAGTGACAGTGCTGAGACTTAACCCTTCGGCTTCCAGGGAAGCCCCCTGACTTCTATTTATTGAGTACCAACTACGGGCCAGACTGTAGATGACTTTCATGCGTCACTTTTGTGGAAGTCTGTGATAACTTCGCAGAGTGAATACCCTTATATGAGAGCCAAGGAAGCTTTGGTGGCGGTAGTAAAATGATGGCATGGGACTATGGTGGTGGCACATGGGTGATTTGGTGATGGGAAACACGTGGGGATTACAATCGAGATGGAAAAAAAATGTGCAAAATGATGTAAAAATAAACTTTTGTAATAATTAAAAAAAAGAATATTTAAATCAGGTTAGAAAAAAAAAATGATGGCTGGAAAAAGTAGGGTGACTCCCTCTGTTGATGACCCCTATGTGGGTTCAGTCTCTCTCCAGGGACCAGTGTTGATCCCAGTACCAGGAGCAGTGAGAGGAGAGGAGAGGGCAGTATTTGAGAGGACAGTCGCCGTAGGCAGATAACCTAATGAGAATCCCCATTGCCGAATGGTCTTTTTTCTTTGACACAGCTAAACTGCAGCCCAGACTTACTTCCAATAAAGTGATGACAGAGAGTGAGAGACATTTGGACTTTTTTACTCATCATGTGACTTGGGTGCTCAGTATGGATGTAGCACAGCTGTGTTTTTAATAATCTAAGGCAGATTAAAGGGACCCATGTTTGAAATGTGTGTTTTATTTAACAACGTGTTACTTGTAGCACTTCAGACACACATGGACTTCTAAGTTCCCGCCGAGGAAGCTGCAGGATTGTGCAGTGAGCTGCAGTTTTCATAAGATTTGTCTCCTCCAAATCTTATAAAAAATAAGCTTTAGTAGCTCCTGTGTCTCTCAAATAAGTGAACGCTAATCAACTCGCACAGTCCAGTTCATTTAGTTTTTAAAATAACTCCACACTATTTTACTTTAAAAATCTTGAGAGATTTCCTGAATAGATCATTACCACCAAGTTGGTACTGACTTGTGGAGGCAATAAAACAAATAAAGTCATTAAAAATAATTTGAACAAAAGGAGTAACTTGATATTATGCCATCTACATTTGGTTAAAATGACATTTTAAAGTTCTCTTTCATCTTACTAAACAGATCTCTAAAAGAAAAAAAATGTGATTAATAAATTATCCTCCATAAATCTTATGATAACTATTATAGTCTTTGGAGAATTATGAATCCACATCTGGAAAAAGTATTTTATATGCTACTGCCTGTAAAACAGCATGCCATGCCTTTTACAAGTGCACGTTAGTAAGTAAAAATACGGTATATTTTTTGTGTTCATCATTTTCCCCTCCAAAAGAAGTGTAAGCCTAGTTTATTTCATAATAAAGGGTGCTAATAAAGTTTATATGACGCTTGTTTTCCTCCCTTACTTTGGTGCCGATGCAGTTTCACTAGGTTGTTTAGAAGGACTTTCTCTCTGCGCTCAGGGGAGCCTTCATTATGAGCTGGGTCACTCCCTCCCCTCGGGGTCCCAGAATGGACCGAAGCCAGAAGTTCCACGGGGTGGCAGGGGCCATGGAAGCCACACACTTCACTTTGACTTGGCTCTTGAATCGGATTCTTCTTCTGCTGTTTAAAATGCACAGGTCTCCCGAGCTAATGCTTCAAAATGCAAGATTGCCTCATTTTTGGAATTAGGAATTTGATTAAACTTAAACATTTGTTAAATAAAATGAGCAAAGTACTCTGCGAGCCAACGATGTCCCTTGGAAATAGAAAATGTTTTTTCGTTTCCAAGCAGCTGTTTGCAATAAGAAGTGGCTGGTGAGTGAAAGGGAAAGACGCCATTAAGGGAAGGCAACCCCTTCAGAGTTTTATGGATCTCTGCAGTCAAGTGAGCGCCATCAGTGATAAATATCACAATGGAGGTTGCAATGTGCCTGGTTTTATTTTCATGTGGATCCTTGACTCCACTTTAACTCACGGCACAGCACATTTAACGACCATGGACAAGCACGCTTTAAATGTGCACAACAGCAACTTTAGTGAAAAAAGATGGACAAGTCTTGCTTCTAGAAGAATAACGCACAACCCATAACAATAACACCTGTAAACCAAATTGTCTTTTGTTTGACTTTTGGAAAACAGCAAGCTGACTCCACTAAAGTCCATACCAGGCTTTTTAGTCTCCAGGGAGTTTTAATGCATTTATCTTTTGGGCCTTGTTTCCCAGTGTTGAGTGACCAGATTAAGGGCTTGAGATGCGGTTGGAACGGTGAGGGCTATAAAGTTCACCGAGTCCCTCCTTACCTTACAAATGAGAAATCTGAACATCAGAGTGGAAAAATAACTTGTCCAAGAGCCAGTAACCATCACAGGGAGGACCAGGATCCAAGCTTCTGAATTTCAGTCTTCCAAATCCAAACTACATTATGTGATTGATGAGATTAAAAGCATTTCTCACTTAAAATGGGGCTACCTGGGCCCTTGAAGAGTGGGGTTTCACTTCCTTTAATTGGCTCACCAGTAAACATCTCTAGGGTCCCCTCACTATGAAATAGATAAATAAGGCGATGTTGCCCTTCCAGCACCTACAGAAATAGTTCTGGGTGTCTAGCTTGTTTCTACCAGTAATTAGCTGTGTGAAATTGCCAATGACTCTCGTAACAGCCATACACCTAAACCTCTTCCAAATTTCAAAATAAGATCAGAAGGGCGATTGCAAAGCTACCCTTTAAATAAAAGTATGTGTTAAGAAATTATTCTGAATTTGGTTTTAGTGACAATCCGAGAGTGGTTGGTTTTATCGATGAGTGATGAGATTTACTAATATATGATCCAATTTCTGTCTAATGCTTCTAGACAGAATGGATTAGGCATTTCTGTGTAACGAACCATTGAAAGCATATAGGCTGAGAGCAACAGTCATTTGTTGAATTCGTGACTCTGTGCTGGCGCTGGGCTCGCTCCCACTGTCAGCTGTACTGGATTACTCTGATTGGGGCCCAGGGTGGGCTTGATTGACTGTTGCTTGTTGGAGATGTAGAACCACGTGGTTTCTCCTCTCTTCCAGGCTAGCCTGGACTTGTTAGCGCTGTGGCTGCTGCTTCCAAGAGAAAGACCAGTGGGATCAAGGTCTCCTGAGACTAAACTTGGAACGGTTACACCACTCTGTCCGTGCCATTGTATTGCCAAGTCACAAGGCTGAGCAGATTTATGGGGAAAGCTTCTGTTTCTCCATGGGAGAGAAGCTGCAAAGTCAGAGTGACTCGGATGTAGAGATGAATGGAGAATTTCAGACATTTGTGCAGTCTACCCTAGTGCTAACTTTTGTGAATCAGGGATGTGAAGACTTAGATTTCATGAATCAGTAGAAAAAGTAAGCCAAAAATAAAAGCGTAGAGAGTCTACATAAGTATGCAAAAAAGGGCAGTTTTGATTGTAATAAGTAAGAACATTTAAAACCAAACGTCAATCATCCTCTGCCCCGTAATTCCCTCTGTATATTTATGAGAAAGGCTGGTTTACCACCAAAAAGTGTAGAATATAATCTCATATGAAAGGACTGACACTCTGACTGATATTTTATATGTCTAATTTATTGTCTTTGTTTTTCTTACTTTGCTGCTGACTGGTAACAACTTCATCAGGGGTGGCGGTGTTCCAGGTGGTGGGATTTAGAGACCGGAGCCGAGAGGACATTATGCTAATAGTAGGGTGAAGAGCAGCCTGCTGTTTGGGCTTTACATAAGCCGTCCATGTGACTCTGAGTTCCAGACACATCTCACTTGCAAAGGCGTTGGAACAAAATAGTAGGATATATGTCTATTTATTTAAATTATTATTAATATTTTATTTATTTTAATATAATATAGTTTATTTTTACATCATTTTGTATATATATTTTTTCATCTCAATTGTAATCCCCGTGGGTTTCCCATCGCTATTATTAATCTTTTAAATTAGATTGAACACTTTGAAACATTTCCTAGGACATAGCAATTCTTGATTCATCTTGTTTTATTGCAGTAACATTGGTTTATAATACCAACGTTATATGATCTAGAGTCAAAGCTTCATTCATCTTCTGTGAGATCTATGTTCTCATATCTTATCCATCCATTAAACACCCCAAAATTCCATGTAGTCAATGGGAACCCCTTTCCCTTGTCCATCCTTAATCTCCCCTCTGCAGGGGAAATTTCCAGGATTTTAAAAAAATTCTAGACTGGTCTGTTCCTTTACATTCTACACACAAGGGAGAGTATCCAGTATTTGTCTTTCTCCTTCTGACTTATTTCAATAAATACAATTCCCTCCAGTTCCATCCTCGTTGGCACAAATGGCAGGGTTTGGTGTTGTGTTTGTTTTATTACTGAGTTGTATTCCGCCTTGTGTATACACCACATACGCTTACCCCATTTATCTGTCATTGGGCAGTTAGGTTGTTTGCAGACTTGTTTATTGTAAACAGCGCTGCAATGTAAGTAGGAGGCATATATCCCTTTGGATTAATAAAACAGCGAACTATTCAGAGATCTCACCCCATATTGAATTTGTTAAAATATCAAAGACTGCATAAATCTCTGAGTCCAGCAGCATGATGTGGAGGGTCTGGGCTCTGACTTGGGGCTTACCTGGACAGCTGGGAGGAGGAAATAGCGCTCAGAGAACCTGCACTCACCAGCTGGGAATACTTGATTAGACCATCAATTAGGCTAAGCTTGATTTTTCCCATCTGTAAAATGAGAGAATAGTACTACAGTTTTTCACTATATTTTGGTATGAAGAGAAATAAGTATATAAGTATGGAAAATGCTTGACATTATATCAGGCTCACAATAAATATTCAGGGCAAGATAACTGATTATTGAATAGCTTTTTTTTAATTGCATATTTTTGTACATATTTCCCCTACTTCTGTTTTGGAGATGAAATGCTACAGAACTTTTTTATTTTTACTCTGATTAGGACGTGTTAAGAATAACATAGTAATAAACAAGTGTGCAATTATAGAACATTTATTGAAAATGCAGCAAGTAGTTATAATTAATTACGTATCTTTGTCATAAATACTCAACTAATATCAGTGCCTCCATAATTGAAGACTTGGTTCTTTGGATAGTGATTAGCTATTACTGATGTTTTACTTAGGGATAGGTAGTTTCTTCAGGCTTGTATGATATCCTAGGAACTTTCGCAAGGAATAATTTCTAGTTTTTCTTTTGCTACCAGCCTTTGTGACCACGTCCTTTAATACCTTTCTCCCCAACAGCTAATGTGTAAAGAATCACTTCTAACTTCTCCCAGACATCTATGTATCTCTTTAATGTACTGGTCTTATTTTACAATTCTCTCAGGAGAAAGAAAATAAAACAAGGAAACAGAACAGAATAATGTGATTACCTTGGTTTGAGTAAAGCTGTAATTGAAAGGGAGGGAGTTTGATTTTGTTGACAGCCTCCTAACACCTGCCCTTGATGTGATAGTTTCTTGTATTTTTAATTTTCATTGAGCAGGCCCTTAGCAGTTGTTACTAAGACAAGATTCCATGCAGAACTGCTTCTTGGTTACATAATAAAGTTATAAAAATCCCAAAACGCCGGAGCTAATAAAAAAGCATTAAAATTAAGGTAGGAAGAGGACACAGTGGAGTGTGGTGGAAGAGTAAATATCTTGGGGGTGGTATGATGTAGTCACATACATCTGAAGAGGTACGGCCCTGTATCTCTGACTCATACTCAATGTTGGAAACCAATGTTACTGCAAAAAACAAAAACCAATAATATATAAAAATGATTCTTCTTAGAACATATAAACAAAATAATTTTCAACAAATCTGGTCTTTTTTCCCCACTTGATTTCCCCGCTCTAAACTTGAATGGTTTCCCATCGAAAAATAAAGAGGCCGACACTGATTGTCACTGTTGCCAGTGGTGATCGTGGGTTGACGCTCACACTAGACACTTAGCAGTGCGTTTTCCACGCTGGCTCTGCCTTCTACCTAGACTGGCTTTCTCTCCTCTGTGGTCCTCCCACTATTAACCTCGTGATGTGTTCTGATAGTCCACCACTTACAGAAGGCTCCCCAAGCAATGGAAGAATTAACTCTTTCTGTAGCTTTAATATTGCATACTCAGCATCCCTAAAGATGTCATTCTTGCTAAGAAAAAAAAAAATCATCTCAAACTTTGCTGGAGCCAAAGAAATCACCTCAACTCTGTTAGTGTTCTTGAATCCTCCTCCTTCCCCCATACACACCTCTGTAGACTCACGGAAAGCTGCCTTTATGCACAGACGTGTGCCACTTGGTGCCACTGCCACTTGATGTCTCATCTTCACGGTTGTGATTCAGAATTATTATTAGTGCTGTTTTTCCATACTTACTACTCATCCTGAAAAGTAAGTAACAGTAGACAGTAGACTAATGAGAAACCTGAGAAAAACAATGTAGGGTGTTATGAATAATAGCTATAAAATGAACTCCCCATATTATTAAACTATTAATTCTTGAACTAATTTTAAAAGGTAACGATGGGGAGTGTGACAATCTCTCCCTCTCTCCTGAGGCCTTCTAGCATAAATGCTTTCTCTCTCTGATGGAGAAAGAAGCCTGTGGATTATAGCAATCATGGATGTCTGATCTTTCATTTGAATTTTCAGCTTTCTTTGGCAAGCATATCTTGGTATCATTTTATTTTTTACTTTGCTAAGAAAGATAAATACCTTCATGATGAGGTGGCTTACAAATGCCTTACTATACAGAAAACCAAACTTAAATACTATTCTCTTTGAAGTGCAACTGACCTCCATGGAACAGATGGAAAGCAATAGGAAAACAAAATGCCTGCTTGAAACAGAACCCAGAATCTAAAACCAGTCATTCTCTTGAGGGTTGAAAATGTTTCCCTTCAAATTAAATTGGAGTTGTTCCTAGTTTCTAGCATTATGGTTTTAGCAGTGGATATTGGAGAGGGATGACCAGTTTCCTGTTTCCAGATGGTCCAGAAGGCCTAGATGCTTCCCCAACAAATCTCCACGTTCCAGAACAGCAATTCTCTAATACAATGAGGTACATTTATGTGAGTGACACTAATGATGGCTTATTCAGATTGAAGCTATACATCTCCTGAAATATATTGCTGAAATGTATTGCTCTAAATATATCTTTCATTTTTTTTCTTTAATAAAAAGTGCTTGCCTTATGAAAGGACAGACAATGTTGACATGCAGATCTAGATTTGTGGATAAGGAGAAACAAGGAAGAACCCCACAGATGGAACAACACCTTTCAAAGGTGCAAGATGTGCTGCGTGGCAGTTCTGAGTGTTGTGTGGAAAAACAGAGGGAACCGGTTGCATGGGAGGGGTAGGAAGCTCCTGACATGGCTCCCGAGGCCGCGTGGCACAAATGCCTTCATGCAACCCCCTTCTCTTGAGGACAGGTTGGACCTGGTGACTTGCTTTAACAACAGAATTTGGCAAAAATGATGGAATGCCAGGTTCACAATTAGGTTACGTGTGTGTGTATTTGCAGAGAAGTACTGGGGTGTAGGCCAGAGGTGCAGGTGGTGAGAAGACTCACCAGAGACAGAATGGGGAGCAGAATGAGCAGATGTACTGACATACACTGCTGAGGGAGCACCAAGCGAGACAAGAGAGACCTGCTGTGCTACGTGGGTCAGATTCCTTAACTGGGGGGTGAACTTAGAGCGTAGCGGTGTTAGCGCTAAGGCTCACCACATAGGCCACCGGGGAGGCCCACACTTTGGCTGTAAGGAACTGAGGCTTCCTTCTCACTAGCTCTCTCTCCGATTCCTCTTGCATGTGTGCACTGATGAAGCAAGCCACAGCACCATGAACTGCCCGCATGATCTTCTCAGGTGGTGCAACGTGAGGGAGGCCTCTGACAGCAGCCGGGGAGTACACGTGCCCCTCACTGTGACAGCACACAAGCATCTGGACTCTCCCAACTCACTGTCAATGGAGAGACCCCTATTCTTCCCCCCAATACCCCCTCCCCCCAGGAGAGCAGGCCTGGAGGTGAGACCATAGGCTCGGCCCTCGCCATGCTTGTAGTCTGGTGAGACTAGAGCAGAAAGCCCAGATGGACCATGCCCAGATTTCTTGCCAGAGAAACTGAGACAATAAGTGTGCGTTGTTCTAATTTCTGATTTTTGTGTTATTTATTATGCAACAATGGATATTTTATTAGGTGGGTTTCTCTGGAAAAACAGTACCGAGTATATAAATACAAAAATATCTGTTTCTATTTATATCTGTCTATCTAGCTATCTTTTGAGGGACAAAATACATAAGGACTTGGCCCAAGTGATTATGGAGGTCCATAAGGGGCACATCCAGGCTGGGCCTACAGGCTGGGGCCCAGGAAAGCCAGTGGGGCAGCCCCGGATGCAAGGCCCACAGGAGGGAGAATGAAGGTGCAGATGAAGCCCAGAGACACCCTGTTGGGGATCCCCACCTGCTCGGAAGGCCGGTCTTTCCTTCTGGATGAGGACAGCTGCTGAGTCACTGATGACAGCGTTGATCTTGTCCCAAGCCACCTCTGGATGAGACCCACAGTGAATCCTCACAGATGTGAATTTCACCTTAATGGTGCCTCTCAGAGAACTGTAACTCAGTGCTCTGGGCAAGCTAGAGCACAGCTGAGCCCCCGAAGACTACATGAGAACAGCAGCCTGTTGGGAGGGAGTCTGACAGCCCTGGAAGAGGCCTCTGAGCCTGGCATCTGGGAGACCCTGTGGCCTCTCTAAGAAGAAGCCCCCACACCCCCAACACCTCCTGTCCCCACCCCCATTCTTGTCAGACACTGAGGATGCTAAGATTCACCTGATGTTTCTGACAGAAAGTTTTATCTCAGCTCTCAGGCCATAAGAGATGATTTAGAGGACTTGGAAACAGATAATCACATGTATATTTTGACCAATTGTAAGAGAGCAAATGCTTATTTAGTAATTCACCTGAATTACTAAGGAACACAGCTCTAGTACCCCAGAAATCACTGAACCCCCATCTTAGGTCTCTCTCCTTATGAGCTTTTATTATTTTATTATTACCATGATCAAAAACAGTTGGAAAGTCTAACTAAACATAATTATGAATGTCAGTGAAACAAAGATTGTGTTCTGATTGGTAGGGGTGTATTAAGATTTTCCTTCTCACCAGATGAATTCTTGTCAGCGAAATGGTCTTGTCTCATGCTCCTCTTGGGGCCTGTAGCTTTTTTTTTTTTTTTTAATAATATAATAGGTTATTTTTACGTCACTTTGTACATTATTTTTCATCTCAATTGCAATCCCCGTGGATTTTCCATCACCAAGTCACCCATGTGCCATCACCATAGGGGGACCCGTAGTTTTAAACCCAGGAATGGCCACTGCTGAGGGACCATGGTGGCATCCACTTTGGGTTGGTTCACAATTCAACCAGGCCTGGGAATAACCTCCAAGCTCAGGGAGGAATTTGTCAGGAGGTAAGAGATCATGATGAGGAGACACAAACTTCCCCCACCTTCCATCAATGAAGACAGAGCTGGGAGTAGCCAGCCCAGTTTGTGCCTTGTGTAGAGAGAGTGAAATGATCGGGACTCAGAACATTTCCTCACTGTTGAAAGAAAAGAGTGGGCTTTTAGCACTAAAAATTCAGGATGTAGGCCCACCCTGGTGGGCAAAAGGGTTAAAGCACAGCACTATGAAGCTAAAGCCGCTTCATCATGAATTCGAGTCCCGGCCAAGAAGGTGACCCACATGGCGCGGCAGACCTCTCAGGACCTGCCCGCTGCTCCCCTCAGCAGTGTACTTGGTTGATCTGCCTGTTCTGCTCCCCACTCTGTCTCTGGTGACTCCTCTCACTGCTCCTGCACCTCTGGCCTGTACCCCAGTTCTGTATGGATAACTATATAAATCTTAAAATAAAAATAAAAATTCAGGATACAGGTTGTGTCTCTTTCTTGAAAGCTAACAGGTAGCTAGAACAGAGTCTATTTCAATTAGGGGTGCGTGTGTATGTGAGAAAGAGACAGAGACAGAGAGACAGTAACAGAGATTAGATATTAGTGGCAGTTATGAAGGTCATAGGAGTGCAATTAAAGTCTATTGCCCTGGGCCTTCCCTGGCAGCATAACTGGATAAGGTCTCAGTACTATGAAGCAACCCAAAGCTGCTGCAGCACAAGTTCGATCCCCAGCCAGGGAGGTAACCCACATGGTGCAACAGACCTCTCCTGTCTCCCCTCTGCTCCCCTCAGCACTGTATTTTAGTCAAAATCTGCCTGTTCTGCTCCCCACTCTATCTCTGGTGACTCCTTTCACTGCCCCTGCACCTCTGGTCTGTACCCCAGTTCTTGTATGCATAAATAAATAAAATAAATCTTAAAAAATATATATAAATAAAGTCTACTGTCCTGCCTACAGTATTTTACCAGGTGACAAAACTTCTAGGCTCCATGGAAAATATATTCTATAAATTTTAAGGGTTGGTTTCATTGTGGTCTGCTGGCACTAGGATTTGGTCTGTCAAGGGTATAATAAAAATGGACATAATGCTTTAAAAGGCCAAGAAAAACAAACGCTAAACAGGAGCCTGAGCAGCAAAAATATGCAAACAAGCCAGGAGCTCTCAGCAGTGGGCCGGGCGGGGTTTGGGGGGTTGGAGCGGCGGCCTCGCTCGGCGACAGGCACTGGGCACTGGGTGCGTGTGGCCAGCAGCAGGCCCACTTGAGATGACTGTGCTGTGATGGCCAGTCCTCTCCCAACATTTCCAAGAGGAATCTGATTTTGATGCCAAGCTGCCGGGAAACAGATGGGCATGCCTATCCCATGGAGAAGGGGCACCAAGATGAAATGCCACATGTCCAGACAGGGGGTTGCAAACGTCATTCACAGCAAGCTGACACTACGCAGAAGACTCAAGAGGGCTCCAGAAGTTTCTGAAGTGGACATTGACAAAGAACCCAAAGTCCTGTTCTCAGAAAGACTGCTCTCTCCCGCTGCACTCTCAGATTTCCCTAGTTCACCTGTTGTGAAATGCTAGCATTTGCTGCTGGAAAAGGACACCAAATAATGTGTTTTCACCCTCTGCAGAAACTCTCTGTTTGCATGAATTCAGTGTGAGGCAAATATGTCAACACTTTCCCTCAGTGTTACAAAAGGGAGAATTCTTTCAGCTGTCTTTATTGGAACGCACCATGTTTTCGCACTACTTTATGTCAATGTCTCCCATTTTAAGCTCTTGTTTTTATTGGACACTTTGGATTTTTCAGCCCAAACTGCACATATCCCAAACCCACTAGATTACAGGCCAATGACTGGGCCAGAGAATAGCCACTGACTAGCAGGTCTGTGTCCAAACTGATTGAAATAGAGGCCCACTCATTCTATCTGCGTCGGCTCTGGCTTTAACAGCCCAGGGATGCTAATCTTTCCCAAGATGGCGAGTCAATTAACATGGGCTTCATTGGGAAGTGTTCCAGTATGCAGGGCAAACCCCTCATATGTGTGAATTGTCATCACCAAGACTGCAAACCAGCCCTGTGGGCTGCAACAGGGAACAACAGGGGGTTCCTACCTGTAACGGGAGGGGAGTAGCAGAGCAGATGCCAAGCTCGGAGTGTACCTCATTGTAGATGCCTAGAACAGAATGCCAGGAAGTGGCTAGGATGAGTGGATCACTTGCACAATAAAAATGGGAACAAGAAGAGGTTTCCATTCTTGAAACACTAAAATAATTTTAATGAATTAACCAAAGTACCCACCACCACTGAAGTCTTCCTGCCACGGAGCTGGCAAATACTGTTCGTCACAGTGAACCCATCAGTGTAATGATGACTTGTTCAAGGAAAGTGGGGTGTAATGAAAAGAAATCTGGTCTTTGCTTCAGAAAACTATAGATTTTAACTTTTTTATTAGCACTGTGACCTTGGGTGATAGAACCTCTGTGTTTAAATTGGATAAATATACAAAATATGAGAAAGCATTTAGCACTATGTCAGGCATGAAGAAAGCACTTAATAAATAATTGTGATGAGAAGGCACAAAAATGTGAATTTGGCATGGAGAAGTGAGGTCTATGCATGCTCCTCAAGTTCCAGTGGAAAAAGGGCGGATTGACAGGGCCGTGCCGGGGCGGGGGGTGTAGACACTGTGGATACCCAAGGTAAGTGGGGTGCCTGGCTTCCCAGAGTGGCCATAGCTTTGGAAGGTGGACACTGTCCCTGGCTCTAGGTCACTATCCTGGCTGCTTGTCTTATGGCTGTTCCTTCACCCCAGCCCCCGTGTGATCAACAAATGAATCACCTACCTCTCAGGACAGAGGACTGCCAAGCCAGCGTGCACCTGCGTTCCAGCAAAGTGACTTTCCACAGGGTTGGAGTTAGCTGTTTTAAGTGTCCCAGTGGTAGATCCAGTCCTGGCCAATGGAGGATAGAAAGGTGGGGTGGACTGAGGATCCTCCCTGGCGACTTCTCTTTGTCTCCTGTCCACTGTCTTCCCAATCAGAATGGCCAGCGCAGCACCAGGAGTGCTGTGCTCCTGGTGGTCTGAGGTCCAGGAGGGCCAGAGGAGAGGACGCCAGTCTCACGTTCATGGTGAGGTGAGGTCAGCGTCCTGTAAGTCTTTTCCATTGTCAGCAGGAATGCCTTTACTCCGTTCTTGTGGCCCCACCCCGTTTTCCATTTGGGGGTTCAATATTTATTCCTCTTCTTTCAGTCTGCTTCAGTTGATCAACAGAGACTTACTGAGAACCTTTTCTACATTCCATCCGAGGGGAGTCCCTTGAAGACCCATTTCATTTCTCACCCACTGCTGCTTCCACTGAACATGTTGGCACTTCCCTTAATGGAAAATTAAACTTACCAGCCTTTCTTTAGTGACTACCTTGTGGGGACTCTGCTTTCCCCTCGGGAGAGAAAGAAGAGTCCTGTGCTGGGCCTGCAGTCTCCCCTCAAGAGTGTCAAGTCCTGAGCTGGGTCTGGGGTCTCCCCCCAAGAGTGTCAAGTCCTGTGCTGGGCCTGGGGTCTCCCCCCAAGAGTGTCAAGTCCTG
>NW_004567121.1:32334032-32351484 GCF_000260355.1 Condylura cristata
AGATGGGGATCGAACTCATGCGGAAGTGGCTCAAGCTTCTTTGTGCTGTGCTTTACACCGCTGTGCCACCAGGGAGGGCCAAGAAATCATATTTTTATACTCACATCTGGACCAGTATTTTTACAGAAATCATAGCTAGGAGATAGATTCTTTGTAGTTCTAGGGTTGAAGGAAGGCTTTCTGGGAAAGCTTCAACTTGAGCTTGATCTTGGGAGAGGATCTTGATCTTGGGGAATTAGAGCAGGACCAAGGAAGCTGACACAAGTCACCGGGACTCCCTCGCACACCAGCTCACCCTTGCTGGCTTCTCCTTCAAGCCTCTTTCATCAGCACCACAGAGATAACCACTAAGTACCTTCCGGAGTCCAGAGAGCTGCTGTTTTCATCACTCCTGTTCTCCCAGGTCTTTTACAACAGGTAACACTCAAATCCTTTCCTGTATCCCAGATCTTCCTCCTGCAGCCCCAAACACACACCTTCTGCTTTCTGTGGACTTTATCCTCCCAGATAAGCGTGCCAAAGTGTAAACCTCATTAATAAGCCTCTTTCCTTCTCAATCTGCAATGCCTAATCTTTCATTCAGAGTCCACATGCAATTGAGTCATCAGGCTTCTATGGAGCACTGAACGTTTGTCTAGGCCTGCATGGGAGCTGCACCGTGCAGCCATGGGCGGACAGGTGTGCACGCCACGTGTTTGCATCTCACCTCCTCACCGGTAGGTGTTAGCAATGGCATGTTAGAAAAGGGGCGAGAGGGTTTCAAGAAGGTTAAGTGAGTCACACAGGTCAGAGGGCCCATCGCGGCAAGGTTAGGGTGGACTCCTGGCCCAGGGCTCCTTCTCTGCCACATGGTCCCACCACCATCATAACACCATCATACTGCCATCAGACAAACCCTGCTTAAGAGCAAGAAGTTGTGATCATACATGTATTTCAGATGCATCGAGGACTGGAGAACTGAAGTCACTCAAAGTTTAATGAGTATGTGGCAGAGGCATGAACTCAAGATAGAGTGAGTACAAACCCCATGCGGATACGTGTGGTGAAATCCAGGCTGGGATTTTCTGCCCTTGACTTGGAGGCTGAATTTACGTACATGGATGGAAGACAAGGGTCTTGTCTGTCTCAGAGTGCAGAAGGACTGGTCACCAAGGAGTGTTGCGTAGAAACGGGCGGCCTTGAGAAGCAGCGAACAATGCCTCACTCTTGCTTGGTCACTCGCAACACTGCTGAGCCATCCTGTGTTATACAGGGGTGGAGGGGTGGAGAAGGGGCAGAAATCAGCATCTTCTGAGGTTGCTCCGAAGCAACACTCACCCTCTATGAAGTCCGTCCATGTAAATATCCTGCAGAGGGGAAATCAGAAAATGATCTTGGTGTTCAGGAAATTTCTTTGAAGGGTTAAGGAGTCATAACAAGCAATAGAGATGTGCTTTTCAGGCTCCCGTCTTGTTTCCTTGAGACCTTAAGATTCATTCAAAACTGACACCTTCCCCTTGTTCCTCACACTAATTTTTGTGCAAACTGCTCTTCAAAAAGAACAGAAAAAAGCCAGGTTCATTCCGGGTAGTGCCCTTCAGACAGGGTTACCTGAACGATTGCTCATTTTCATGTTTGCTTTAGGGTTTGACCCAAGATGCTTTTAAAGCACTGCGTTGCAGGAATTTAGTTCCTGATGTCTTCATCCAGCAACACCCTTAACCCAGTTATCTGCAGGAGCTTTGACCCCAGACAGGGAGTCCTAGAAGGAAGCTGGGACATTGCTTCAGGATGATCTATGAAAAATGCATGAAAGATAGAAAAATGTGAATTATGTGTGAAACAAACAAAAGCACCAGGCAACATGGAATTCGTGTCAACAAAGCTTGCTGCAAGCTGTTGCTTGCTTCTGGGGGGAACCGGCCCTGGCGCCTGGGGAATGGTAGCCCGGAAGCACTTTTTGCATGAGTTGCAGAAACAAAGGGGTGACCTGTTTTGACTGTAATTGCTTTCAAGTCCTTAAGCTCTCCTCGTCCCCACAACTACCTCCTTCCTGACATTTGTTGTGCAGCTGGGAAAGCCACTCATGACTGAGCCGGGCTAAGAATGGGAATAACTGGCATTGGCAACATTTTGACAGTCAAGGAAGAGAAAAACAGTCCTGAGTGTGGCCTTGAGTTGACTTTTTTGTGGACATGAAACCAACTCCACAACTAGATTATTTGGGTGAGTGAGGGGATGGCAAGGTTCTCAGGATTCATGCACTGGAATGTCTAGATTATGCTCCAATTAAAGTATTAAATCTGATGATATTAAACTACATAGACTTTTGGTGCCACCAGCTGAAAACATTGTAAGTGCTCTGTTCCAAGCCAGCTACAGAAATCCAACATATCATTGCCTCACGGAGAGAGGTTTCTAGGCAGGAGACATCCAATATAGACATTTTTTTTTAGCAAATTATTCTCAGTTATTTAAAATGATTACCCTGTTCCTCTCCAGATCACTGCTGGAGACCTGGGCATCCACGTTCCATAAGCTGCTATGTCAAATATAATAAATAGCATTCCAATTATGTTCTGGGGGCCTCACACAGCTGGAAGCTGGCTCCCAGCCACCCTAGAGAACTTCCTAAGGTGTTCTGGGAGAAAGAGCTCTGTGCATTGCCACTGGCAAATCTTTTGCATAAATACAGCTCCCTTTACAAGGCTGATGAGATTTTGTGGCCTACAGGCCACGGCGTCCACCCAGATCAATGACCACCACATACTTCCATGCACGTGGGAGGTTCCATTCCTGCCCTCACTTCTCCAAGGGGCTCCTGTGCCCGTGCGGTGTGTAGAGAGGGGTGAAGGGAGGCCGTGTGCCAGGCCTGTTGCCACGAGACACCCTACATCAGACTTGGACTTGGTGGCTAGAGAATATTCAATTTAATCCCATTTCACTTAATTCAATACACATTTCCTCGGTGTCAGTTACGAGCAGGTCCTGAGGACTTGCTGTAGCTGGGCTGGCCGCAGCTTTTTCTCATCCGCTTTCAAAATCTTGTGTTTTTTCATTTATTAAATCAGATGATCATACAACGCCCCAGAACTTCTGTGACTTTAGATGGGTGGGGGACACGCTCTGCTTGTAGGCTGTTGGCTGGGACGTGGTGGTCTCCTAGATGACAAGGACCCCCCTCCCTCTTTCTCCAGATGATGAGAAGGGGAGCCCTTCGGTGCTCCAGGCAGAGGCGGGAGCTCCTTGGAGGGTGTGTCTGATGAAGCTCTCATTTCCAGGCTCACTTTAGGCTGTGGCAGAGCTGGTTCTGCCCAACCCAACTTCCTCTGGCTAAGGGGAAGCAGAGGATATGATGTCAGAAACCTCTGAACATGTATCAGGTGGCAGACGCCTCGTCCGCGTTGTGTGTCCATGCATCGACCTGTCATGCTATGAGTCCTGGGTTGTGGAGGTCTGGAGGCCTGTCCACACCTCTGCTGTGACCGCCTGGCTCCTTAAACATTTGGGTTGTTCCTTCACGGCACAATCACTGACTGAACCTGCTGATTGCTTAGCTCAGAGATCACAGGACAAACTGGATGAGCCAAAATGGTCCTCCAGGCGGGAGCCCTGGCTTCCAGCAGTGTAAAGTTTGTGGAGAAAGTCAGGGACTGAGCAGTCCCTGTGTAGGGACAGAGGCTGCGTGTGATGCAGGGGCCCAGCGTGGCAGGACGACTCAGTCACAGCACTGAAGGATAGACGTTTCCCACGGAGAGAATTATTACTCACGCTGGTCTCCTTGAAATGCCTCAGGCTACAAGTGCACCCCTCTGGATCAGCTGACGGGGGTGGCTGTGTGCGTGGGGGGTGGTTGCCTCACTGTTTTCACTTGACAGCGGAGAGGTGTCAAGTCTTCACTCTGCTGACCTCAAGAACAGGGTAAATGAAATTAATTTTTCTAGAGGAGATTATTGTGTAATTGAGAAAGATTTTAGCTCAAGGGTCCCTCCCCCAATATTCATTATGAATAGTAATGAAACCAGGAGTCATATTAATCGAAGCCCCAAAGACACAGCCACTGTTACATCATCTGCTGACGTGCTCTGTGGTGCGGTAGAGGCAAAGCCCTCTGCGACCTGGTTTCTCCTTTATCTCAGAGGAGTGAGATGTAGAGAGCAGGCATGGGACAACATTCTACTCTTCGGGTGAGGAGGCCGAGTATCATGAGGCTGTGGGACACAGGGTCACACAACAGGTGTGTGTAGCTATGCCCTGGTTCCAAGTCCACTCTGTGACACCAGGCCCATTCAAGTTTCCGGGCTGCGATGGGCCCAACTCAAGCTTACTGAGCGTGCGCTGCCCCAGGGCCCTCAGTGGGGCCAGGAGGTTCCCAGATGGCAGTATGGTGTGGCAAACCCAAAACATGATACCCGGTGCACACAAGTCCAGTCACGGGGCTCAGAGGCAGAGGTGACCAACCCTGACGGGGACTGGGGGGCATCAAAGGAGACCCTGCCCTGGACCTCTGCCCCGAGGGTGGTAAGGAGTTAGGCTGAGCTTAGGGGACTGATTACTACCCAATGGTACATTCAGCAAAGGTCATTACTCCTCATGCCTTCTGGTACAATGTCAGACATTAAATTCAGACAAAGGAGAAGCAGGCTTTGAGGGCCTTGGTCATGAGGCTGGTGTTCAACTAGCTCTGGCTCAGGCTGGTCTGGGTCCCGGACAAGGCACACACCCGTGCCCGAGGTCTGTACATGGTGGGGCAGCTCCTCAGCATCAGCTGGGTCCCTGGGCAGAGCCACGAGCTGTGCCCACTTCTCCACAGCTGCACAGGCCTCCTTTCATGTGGCCGTGCTCAGATGTGAAGGACACAGAACAGAAATTGTCAAAAGGTCTGGTTAGTGGGGGTGATGGAGAGCAGGAGAGGGGGAATCAAAATTCAAAGCCCAGGGCCTCATAGCCTCGCTCTGCGGCAGCTCATCAGATTCCCTCTTCTCACCGGTGCGGGAGCCCGGGCAGGCGCTGCTGCTCTGGTCTGGTCACAGCCTGGGCAGCATCTGTTAGCAATGAATAAAGACGGGTGGTGAAGGTGGGCTGGAGCAGGGCAGGAGGAAGGTCCACTTAAACAAAATGTGTTTTTTCACACACATAAAAACACAGGCCTCCCAGAGCACCCCATCAGGGCCCCTCATTCTTGAATTTGTAATCAGGAGCATGTGATTGAGAGATGAGGCTTGTTCTACTCACTGGGCCTCTGCATCCTTGTTGCATCCATGGATGCGACATGCTGTGTGTGCAGGGAGTGGCCTGCTGTCTAGACCTGGGCTCCCTCTCCTTCTCAGAGAAGCGACCATGGGCTGGAGGATTCGCCATGTCTATGGCCCATGAAGGAGGGAGGCTGCATCTTCTGCAAGATCCCAAAGGGTGAAGCAAGAACTTTGAAAAAGGGCTTCATCGAATAAGATTGATTCTTGCTCATAACAGGAACTTCAGGCCCAGTGTCAGTGTTCCCATCATTACCACCAAAGTGTAGCAAGTTTACTTCAAAGTCTTGATCTCCAAGGAGACAAAGGTCAGGAAAATGCCAGATTCTAAAACCAGAGCTCATAGTCACTAGGATATGTCTGGGCAGCTTAGCAGGTGAAAATAGCTTTGAAATGTAATTCATTGAAGATAAATTCCAATTTTTCTCTGTAACAAGAGAGAACTGAAGGGTCCCCCCTCAAGTCCCTCAGGAGCCATAAATGGAAAATTCTATGAAACAGCATCCCCATCTCTTCCTCCTCCTGTGGGCCAAGGCGGTAAGGAGCTCTGTATGGGCAGAGGCAGCTCCCGTTTCTGACGGGTTGGTGGGGAGGCTTGAGGCTGATCCCGAGGCTCTGCCCTGGTTCCCACCAAAGAAGAGAATCAAGCCTGGTACCCCCAATGTTGATCTCCCAGCTCTGCCGCTGGGGGACTTCAGTTCTGAAGGATTTTAGCCAGTGTTTCTGTGTTATGAACTTCCATCACTGTAGAGTGGGGGGTGGGGGTGTGAGGGAAGAGCAAAGAGGAGCTTGAGCTCAGAGGAGGGGTTTAGTGGTCTGCAGGTCTCCCATGATGCTTCAGAATAACGGGATAAATCCACCAGAAGGTGGCACAGAGGTGGGTGGGGTTGAACCAGAGCAGAGATGCCCTGAGGTGGTGGGCCTCCAGGAGAGTCATAACACGAGGTGCCCACATCCACATCTGGTGTTTTCTAGGGCAGGCTTGACTGGTACCTAGAGGCAGCTAACTCAGGAAGCTAGTTGTCCCCTGTTACAAACTGTAAGCTTGGCCATCCCTGACCCACCATGACCCCAGAAGTCAGTCTGTTCCTTCCCAAGTTTCCTGCATAGCTGCGAGTTGGGAATTCCATTCCCTGGACCCTTGGGCAACCTGGGGGTTTAATGAAAGCCTTGTTCACAAATGTCAAGGAATCCAAAAAGGTTTAGATCGATAATTAACAAGAAGGAGAAGGCATAAACATTTCAAATATATATCAACTCCCAAATCTGTAACAGCCAATAAGTCTGGAAATGGAGTGGCCACAATTTCCCTCAGTGACAGGCAGCACATGCACTTTCAAAAGCAATTCTTCAATAAGCATAAATTACCACTTGGGGGGAACCTTCCATGTTGCCATGGCTATGGATTTATTAAGTGAAAATGAAACTTTTAAATAAATATCTGGAACAAGAAATGTATTTCCCAATCTAATCAGGCCACAGAGTTTTTTTTTTTTTAAGTGTTATGTAGCCGGGTCTCAAAAGCGTAAACCTGAGGTATTTCCCTGGACATCATATTGCTGAGTCAGTCACTGCCAGAGAATCCCTTCCAACTCACCAAGCTCCTGGGTCATTTGCTATTAGCTCTGAGCGTCAGGGTGCAACAGTACCGCAAAGGATTTTCTTCACCCCACAGAGAATTGACAGATGAGGAGACATCTTGTTTTCCTGGGAGGATCTGTACTTGGAATTCAGTCTCCGATTCCGAGCCTAGAAGATTTATTGAATCAGTTTCCCAAATAAGCATATGATCCAATTAAGGGCAGAAGAGACCAGTGCCATTTGATTGTTGGTACTTAATAACCCTGACCAGTGGAACACAATATATAAGGTGAAAATAGACACATCAAAATTGAAAAGTGGGCGTCCCTGGTGGCCTAGGGGTTAGGTCTCAGTGCTATCACTGCTACCGCCTGAGTTCCATCTGGCCTGAGTTCCATCCATTGCCAGGTAGCTGACCCATCCATGGCCAAGTAGCTGACCCATGTGACACAGCAGACCTCTCCTGCTCGCCAGCTCCTCCCCTCAGCAGTGAATTTCAGTAGATCTGCCTGCTCTGCTCCCCATTCTATCAGTAGTGAGTCCTCTCACCCCCCTCCCCCAAATCTCTGGCTTACTCCCCAGTTCTATCACAAAAGCAAACAAACAAGTAAAACACACACACACAACAACTGAAAAGTTTCCTACCACTTCCTGCAGTATAGACAACAGCACTGAGTGATCACCGCCTGTCTTCCCGGCATCTTCTAGCTCTTCTTTCTAGTGGAGCTTCCCAGATCCACATTAGTACCCTTGATTATATGAAATCAATCATGGGTATTTCTGCTTCTGCCAAAGAAGGATTCGAGAACTTAGTTCTAAGCTAATTACCCTGTAGCCTTCTTTCTTGGTAAGAATTTCTTCATAAAAATATTCTTAAATGTATAGGAAACAGATGTTTAAGCAGTGAGATATAAACTATTTTCTTGGGGTTTTGGGTAAAATTTTCCTGGATCATTAGAAAAGCCTCAGGAAGAGATGGACTTTATAAAGTCTTGTTGGCAAGGATGAGGGACTGCTATAGTCCTCTACTGTGACGATAAAGGAATTAGTCTTAGGGGAAAATTGTAAATCTTACCTGGTTTCAAATAGCTAGGTTCAGTTTATTTACGAAGAACACTTTCTTCTTACAATCATGGTGATAGTTATTTCCTTTTTAATTTAGAGTAGCTATCATAATAAAAAAAAATCGGAAGATTTCATCATGTCCACATTTAAAGAAAATGTACTCTTTACAAGTGTAACTTTCAGAATAACAGGTTAGTCTGAGCCAGCCCATCCAAATCTCTTGAGAAGTAAAAATGTTCTTAATAATCTGGGCTCTCAAGAAAGGAGTTAGTGTTGATAGAAAATCTTTGTGGTTTTCCCATAAAACACCCATTCTAAGGGTAATATTTACTCCTATGTTAGCAAGACTAGTAGAACTCCTCCCTGGTCTTCCTTGGTCTTCTCCTGAGTTCTATTCATTTATCCTTCCTCAGTCAGTGATTAGCATTGCTCTCTACTGGACATTAGGAATTAGTTGTGGTCTTGTCTACAATTCTGTTGACTAAATCACAAAAGGAAAACTCTGAAGAAGCTGGCCATTATTTTTTCTCTGTTGAGTGGATATTCTGGAGTACTTTCTGTAAGACCAAATGCTAGATACTTCAACTCCACAATGAAGAAGATATAGTTTTTGTCCTCATAGTCTAGTAGGTCAAATATGTAAATGGGGTGTGTCTCCTTTGTGATAAAATAAATGAGTGGGAGCTACGGAAGGCCATGACATCACCTGAGTTAGGGATTTGGCTCAAATTTGTGAAGTATGAAGCGTTACAAGAAACACTTAAATTGGTTAGAGCATACTAAACAATAAAGCACCCCAATATTTAAGGGCATAATTATTGTTAAAATGACAATAATCACCTAGTTTGATAATGAATCTGTAAACTGGACAGGGCTTAGCAGGTGCGGTTCCTCTCTACTTCAAATGGACTGCATTGCTCAATTGAGCTGGATGGTCCACGGATGACAATTGGCATTGGCTGTTGACTAATAACTTAGCTGAGGCAGGTGGTTGGGATCCTCAGTTCTTCTCTGAAAAATGTCTAGAAGATGCTCAGGCTTCCTCACAGCGTGATGGTGGCTGGGTACCAAAGGTGAGTATTCCACACAATACAAAAGTGTGGATAATTTGATAATAGTGTTGATACTAGTATTTTCTTGGATAATAATATTTGACTACAGTATTTCATTCTCAATTTTGAATTATTATTTTTTTAAATCCTTGCTGAAATAGTATTTCAAGATTCCAACATCTTGTAAGAATCTTTGGATCTTAAATTCTATTTTTCATATTATAGTTGTACATTTTTTTTCTCATCCATGTGCAAAAATACTTTGAACTCTATAGAAAACTCCAAATTTTTGTCTTTTACTTGTGTCACTTTGAATATATTAACTCACCATTTTCTGCCTTCTTTATCTTTACTCATAAATCTATGTTGTAACTTTGTGGCAGCCATTTTTTCCTCTAGCAGTTTTTATATTTAGTTTTGTTCTACTTTTTTCTTTTTTCCATTCTCTTATTTAATATACACACTGATTTTTTTTATAACTTTAGCCTTTTTTTCCCAGCTGATATTTTAGTTAAATCCTCGCACTATTTTCCAATTTACTAATTCCTTCTATACAGTGTTCATTCTACATATTGCTATATTTGTTCTCATTTTAATGACTACTTTTCAGTTCCTTATACACTTTGTTTCATATTTTGTTGTCCTTTTTTCATCAGAATCATTCCTGGTGTTTAGTTTGTAGATGCCACCTTGGTTGGTTGGTTGGTTATATTTTTGAGCCCAACTCTGTCTTTCTGGATTGCTCATTTTGTATTTTTCATTGCGATGTGTTTATGTATATTAGACATGAGCCAAATATGTCATCTTTACCAGCACTCTTTGAATTTAGTAATGGAGAACTGAGGCTCAGTAGGGGAAGTGTCTTGTTTAAGGCCTGGAGTGAGCTCGTTCCAGAGCCTGAGTGGTTACTGAGGTTTCTGATGTGAAGCTCTGGAAGTTTTCACTGACCTCATGTGCTCAGAAACTGACATGAGGGCAGGTCTCTACACTGAACTGCTTCTTGCCACCTTGCAGAAATGAACAAGAACGCCAAGACAACTGCTGGGGAGAACCACCTGATGCTTCCTGGTAAGGTAGAGAAGATGATGAACAGGTTATCACTGCCCAATTCATGTCAGACTCAAAAACCCTTCTTCCAGCAAACCGCCACGCTTACCCCAACAACCAAAGCTCTAAAAACAGTTTCCTTACCTACAAATAAGAGATTAAAGAAAGGAATTTGCTTTTCAATTTGAAATAAACATTTCATTGTATGTTCTATAAATAAATCAGATAGAATTGGTAGTTGAAAATATCACTCATCTTAAGAGAAAAATTTCCAGGTAGTATTAGTAACTGTAGGAAACACATTTTAAAACTTAGTTGTTGATCAGACCCTCATTCCTGATAATATTGCATCATGGTGCCATTAAGGGCTACCAGAATTAACTAACGCATGAAAACCCATAATGAAAAAGTGATCAAACAAATCTTTGACAGGAACAAATCAAGATTTTAAAATTAAAATATGAAGGTAGTTTTTTTTTCTCCTTTAGATGAATACAGTAAAAACTAACTCAAAACTAGTTTTGGTCTTCTAGTCATGGCAAATACTCTGGAGGCTGAAACTGATGTTAGATTTTCTTCATGATGCAGCTGGACACTCAGTGACTGGAGACCTCACTTATTTCTGCAGTTTTGTGGCTTATTCCAGGTCCACGTGACCACTTTCTTCCTAATCTCTATAATGCAAATTTCCAAATGAAACCCAATACACTCAGGAAGCTACTTTTACTTGCAAAATGTGTCTCGGAAGGTGTGCTGTTCAGTTCTGTGTATCACACCCATCAGCAGTGGTAGAAGCAGGTATTCAGGCAATACAATGTCAGGAAGAAGGCAGCCACAGGTCAATGGCAGCCACAACCTCAGAAGACTGTCTTTGTGGCACATAGTGACAGGGGAATAAATCTGATTTTCCATTTGAAATAGATAAACGTTTCCTTGTATGTTCTATACGTAAATAGAACTGTTAGTGCTCCATTATTTGATGCATATGTATAAATAGATGAATTCCATTTCTTCTTGTTGTATTAGTCCTTTATTTATTACACATTGCCCTTCTCTGTCTTATTACCATTAATTAGAAGTCTATTTTATCAGATATAAGTATAGCTCTTCCTCATTTTTTTTTGTTGTTGTTGCAAGTTGCTTATGTAACTGTCTTTAAACATTTACCTCTAAGTCTGTGCTTGCTTTTATTGTCAAGGTGAGCTTCTTGTAAACAGCAGAAGTTTCGATGCTGTAAACTGAATAAACTGAGTAAACTGAATTTATCCAGTGTAGAGATGCAGCACAATCAGTCACAATTCAGCTGCTATTTGTCATCAGGCTAACGGCTACAATAAAGGACTTCCAAAATAATAAATGAGAAATTGTATATTAAATGACTTTTACACATATTCTGAAAAAATATGGAAAATTAAAAATAAATAGTACACCCTATTTATCTGGCAGGAGATCTAATTCTTCCTTTTCCACTTGGCCTGCCTTCTCAGCCTTCTTTCTCTTCTTGAATATTTATAATTCCCCATGCATTTTCGAATTGGTTCAAAATATTTCATTTTCATAAAAAACTGGTTGAAACTTTGCTACAAATACCTTTATTTCACAGGTTAATTTTGGGTACCACTGTCATTTTTACAAGAGTAGATTTCCTAAAGGAGAACATTACCTATTGTCTTTAGTATATTTTCGTAGAAATGATTTCTTTGAAAATATTGCACACTTATTTTTTGCCGGATCTTTAAAAAAATCATATCTTGATTTGTTACTGCTGATTGATGGGAAAAATATTGATTTCAACTTCCAGATTCTTTGACAGATTTGTTTATATACGTCAATATCTTGACAAGGAACATAGGTTAGAATAATTTGAGACTTTAATAAAGGAACTACTTTCAGAGTTGTGAGCGAGGCTATATAAAATCACAGGGGTTGATGCTTTAGCCCAGGCTGACATTAGCAGGGAGCCCTTACCAGCTCTGGACTCGAAGGGTCAGCGCAGACAGCAATGACTGAAACCAGAGACAGCAGGGGCCAGTAGGAGTCTGCCTAGTAAGCCTAAGCTATCTGTGGAGGACTCAGCGTGCAGGCCGCTGTGGGGAAATAATACTCTGGCCTCTCTTTCCTCTGACAGATCTGCCTTTGCCTTACTCTCCCTCACACACCATCTGTCGCTCATAGCATTTCATCTCACAGGACACAGAGAGAGTGAAGAAGCTCGGAGAGTGGAAGGGAAGTACAGAGGGAAGACACTCTGCAATGTCTCTCCTCCTGAAGTCTTAGTAGTTTGTCGGTGCGCTTGGATTTTCTAGATAGGTGATCACGCCACTGTCAGAACATTTTTTCAGTCCTCCGTAACACATTCATTTCTCTGAGCCTTGCTTCATTTACCAGCTGCTCGTATAAAGCAAGTGTGATAGGGAGTCTCTTAGTCTCGCTCCTGACTTGAACAGGGCGGCTAACATTTTGTCAGTAAGTAGAACATTTGCTTTCATTTAAGATTTAAAATTTTAACTTAGATTTTATCTCATCAAGGTAAATTAGCTAGTTGTGCTCCTATGCAAGTGGATGACCTGGTGATTTTTTTTTTAAATCATGAGTAGTTTGTTGTTTTGCAGATACATTTAATACCACATTAAATATATTTTTCTCATTTAATGCATTAATGTGGTAAATTCTGTTTGTTTTTGTGTGTGTGTGTGTGGAAAAACAATGTTGCATTTCTGGAAAAAGTTTGACTTGGTTATGATGCGCTTAAATAGTTATTTTAGGGTAGTCATAACTACTTAAGTAAGTGGGGATGGTTAGAATGTTCTAAATTTTCCTGTTTCAGAATTAAATGTATGCCAGCTTAATGAACATATTTTTTATTCTTGTATATTTTTAGTGAAATATGAATTAGCTTTTTTAAAGGTTTAATAAGATGTTTGAAATGGTGACTTGGTTTGGAGAAGTTTTTTGGACTACCTATATAATTAGTGTGTCCTACATGAAGTGAAGTTCAACATATCCTTGAGACAATATTATGTATTTTGAGTTTTTAACACAAAGTTAATCTAATATAACTTTTATAATATAATTTTTATTCTGCTTATGGTTTGGGCACCATTTACGTCCTTCATGCTGTTTACGTCTTCTATCCTTTCCCTTTTATTTGCTGTTTTCCCTGACCAGCCTTGCCCAAGGTCCACTCTCCCTCTTCCCCTGGCTCTCCTTCCTTCTTCTTCTTTCTTCCTTCCCTTCTTTCTGCTGTTTCAATCATCATTTATGTTTGTCACATTATCTATAATTTTCTTTGTTTTCTGAAGTTTTGTTCTCACCTCTATTTTTGATATTCTAGAATTTTCTCTGGATTTATATTTTAAAAACATATTAGCTTTCAATATTCTTTTCTAATAGAAAATGTAAGACTAACTTTTCCTCTGAGAACTTAAATGCCAGAGAGCTGACAAAAATAATCATATCACAATTACAAGTATAATTATAATTGTGTGGCAAATACTAATACATATTGCTTTCATTATAGTTCAGTTCTAAGTATTTACATTTCTATTATATTTTAAGCAATATTGCATTTTCAATTTAGCATAGTATTTCTCCTTTTTCTCTCGTCCTGTTTTTATTGGATAGGTTATTTTCTTTTTTTCTATTTCTTCCTGTAGTAGGTTGAAATTATACTCTTTTTTTGCTGTTCCTTAAGTGTTACCCTAAAATTTGATACTATTCACCAATTAACACAGAGGTAATGTTCCACAAGCTTCAGTTACAGTTTTCAAGGATCATCTGTATTCTCATTTGCCTTTGGAATGTCTTTCTTGTTATCAGCATTTAGTAGTTTCAACCTTTTGTTTCTAAATTTTCCTAAGTTGGTAATCACTATTATTATTATTGGTGGTTTTTTAAGAGTTGATGCTAATTTGAATGCATAATAATGATTCGGATTTCTCCTCCATTGATTTTTATACTGGCTGTTTCAATCGATCATCTCAAACAAGGTAAGGTGGGTTCTGGGAGAAATGAGCTGAATTCACTCTTGCGCTTGAGATTTCTTTCGAAACCACTGTCCTTAGACAAAACTCAGTGGGACAAGCTACCTCACAAGACAATGCATATTTGCCACATGAGCTCTATCAGGGTCAAACCTCAGGCGTCTGGGATGACGAGAAGCAAGTCTGTCAGAATGATAGTCCTTTAGGAAAGACCTACTACCTGCTACCTTTCAGATCCCCATTGCTCATTTCTCCTGCTCCAGGTGTTGCCTCAAATGTCTGCCAGGTGGGGCCTCGGGAGCTCACAGAATTAAGAAAACTAATGTGCAAGTCATGTAAACATGGCCTTCTGAGCCATGTTTTTTCCCTGTTGCCTCTGCACTCAGACATGGGGACTCTTGCTTCCCAGGGTCAGATTTGATGTATCAAGTGGTGACAAACGAGAGTTTCAGTATTTTTCACGTTTTAACTTAACATACCAGACAGTTTTAAAAAAAATGTCTTTGTGTAAGCGTGTGTGTTTGGAATCTGTATTTTCTTCAAC
The DNA here is from genome assembly GCF_000260355.1 of Condylura cristata. Classification (NCBI taxonomy): domain Eukaryota; kingdom Metazoa; phylum Chordata; class Mammalia; order Eulipotyphla; family Talpidae; genus Condylura; species Condylura cristata. The sequence goes on from NW_004567121.1 coordinate 32,348,536, forward strand.
TATCAGGCTGATACACTGTATAATTTTAATCTGAGGGAAAGGGAAATATTTGGAGTTTCCTTTCCACAGCCATGGTTTTTACTCAAATCTTAATATGGAATATTTTGGAAATTGTTATAGTCTTATAATTCTATACACTTCCAAATCTAAAATACAAGCCAGTGCAGTATGTATTATATATAAATGTTGCCCCTCTATACAGAATTTAGCACAAAAACACTTCATAAATAAATATCCAGAAATATTTCTGATGCTCCGGGTAAATTATTTCTTAGCGTGGCAAGTATCTACTGTATGTCAGACAAAATATTGGCTTTATACTTTCAACTTTTCATTCAACTTGCCATTTGTACTTACTTGTCAAAGTTACATAAAAGTATTCCATCTGCTCAATTAAAAAGAAATGAAGCAGTGTCAGTTCACTTAATACAGAACACAAGACAGACATAGGAATCTTTTAATAACTTGGGCTCATCTTTGCTCCTTTTTATCCCCATTCTTTTGTGTCTGATAAGAAACACAACTCCATTCAGAATATAAACTCCCGGGAGAGAAGGATTGATTTTATTTCTGAATTTGTTATAGGGGTTGAATGAAAGAATGAGTGGACGCTATCCTTCGACATCCTGCTTCTGGGATTCAGGAACTAGAGGTGGCTGAGAGTGTATGTGTGGGAGGAAGACTGAAGGTGATTCCAGCATTCAGGTCACCTGGAGTGACCCCAGGTGAAGCCTGTCTTCCCTTTCTCTCCATCCTCCCTAGGATTTGTGAAGGGAAAGACACAAATTGCCACAATTGGCAAATTGGCATCTATAAACAGATTAGTTGTAGAAACTGTCATGAGCTTTGGTCTGGGAATTACATGCCCTCCTCTCCACCTTCCCAAGACATTGAATGCATCTGTGGCTTCCAAACAACAACAAATGAATCTTCACAACTTCTCAGATTCTGAAGTTGCATATCATTTTATATCAGTCACACTCATTTTCTTGGCCAGGAGGCAACAATCTGTGCTGACTGTCTGGATGCCCTCCTTCTTACTATTCATTTCAACAAAGGCCTAGGTAGGTGTACATGCAGCTGGGGCTGAATGGGAGGAAAGTCAGAACATTTGTAGCTGGCCCTGGTCCAGGACACAGACACAGCCCGCCAGTTGTAGCAGGAATGGCAGTGCTCTCTGCTTTCAACTCTGAGTGTGGCATGAAGAGAGGATCGAGGACAGGGCACTCGGAGGCAGAGAGCCAGTGGGGGGCGGGGCTGTTCGCGGTCTTGTCTCTGTCATACACCTCGTAAACTGATAACTCGGGGTAGGCTTTCCCAACCAGCAACTGCAAAAGAAGAGGGTTTTACAGCGAGGCGAGGCCAACTGACAGTTCCCAATAAACAGAACATAGGTCTTCTCTGTAATCTGGGTAGGAAGTCACTGTCTGCCTCCCTGTATCTCATCTTCGCCACCGATTCTCTTCCAGTGCGTCAGAAGTTGACCCAGACATCATGGAAAATAATAATGATAAAATGAATGGGTAGGTCATGTCGACGGAACACTTACCAGGTGTCAGCCACCGTGCTAAGCAGCTTATAAATGTGATCTCATTTTATCTTCTGGAGAAGTCCATGATAATTATTTTGATTTCTCTTAGATAATAAAGCTAAAGAGCAGAGAGGTTAAGTCATTTTCCTAACATCTCACACTAGGAAGGGGCAGAACCAGAGCTCTAACTCAAGCTTCGCTGAACACCCGCCTTCTCCCTGCCCCAAGCAGCTCCACGAGCCAGACGTGCGCACGCGCGGGCTCACCTGCGGGTCGGCGCTGCGCGGAGGCGTCCGCTGCCCCGAGACCCGAGTCTTGCGATTCCTTGACACACCCCACACGAGGCCCGTTAGGGTCTCACACTGAAGCTGGTGCACAGGACAGACACAGGGATGGGGGCGTAGGGGTAAACAAGTGGATGAAACAAACATTTGCTCAAGTGCTGTTTTGGTGAAAGCCTATCATTGTTCATCTGCCGGTGGGTGGCAAAAGTCACATGGGAGGATTTGAATTTATTTTTTTTGGGACCAGAACTTTGATCCGTTTATTTATATACATTGTGTAATGCTCTTTTATCTCCGATTACTCCGCATTTCATGGACTTTTATGAAAAGTCCAGCTGGGTGAAACATCACATTAATGTGTATTTCCAATTTGTATTATAGTTTGCTTTGAAAGATGATGGGGAAAAGAACACATCGTTTTCTTAATTGTTTTATTTTTTAACAACTTTATTCATGAAGTATCCTGGTTTTACAGCCTTGTTAATATTTTAACAATATGTTTATATTTTAACAATACAGGATTCCGCCCTCAGCTGTGGTCACTGTACCTTCCCCACCACCAAAGCACCCATAGTTCCTTGTGACCCCCATATTCTTACCCTTCCCCTTCCTTCCCCCACACTCTCCTCTCTTGGATGCCTCCGATCTATGGTCGGTTTTCAAGTTTGTCTTTGTCAAGTCCTTTGTTTGGGTTCTCTATGGTGCGCAGATAAGTGACACCATCTGGTATTTATCTTTCTCCTTTTGGCTTATTTTGCTTTTTAGATGTAGCTATCAAACCAGTTTCCTTGTTAAAACGATTAAGAAATAAAAATATAAACAAAGAGAAATAAAAGGTTGTCTTTGGGCATGGGTGATGCAGGAGACTACAAGTTCAAGGTGAGCATACTGAAGAGAGGTGGTCAGTGTGCTCGGAGCTAACGGAGACTGGCCTTGCTTCTGCGTGTCAGACGCACAGGGCGAGCGGCGTCAATGCAGACAGTGGCTCTCGGCACACCGCGGCAGGGCGAGGGCTGCTGAGTGGCAGGGCGAGGGCTGCTGCCAAACCCTCCTCATTCTTACTGCGAGCGTCCAGAGGGCAGAGTCGGTCTCTGGGTGTCCCCTAGAGAGGCAGAGTCGGTCTCTGGGTGTCCC
>NW_004567121.1:32352059-32355779 GCF_000260355.1 Condylura cristata
GATATGTCCTCTTCATCCTTCATCCTCTGCCATCCGTTATCCTTAGGAACCCAGATAAATTTAGCTCTTGAACTAAATGCTTTTCAGGATAGGCCTGGATGGAGTCCATCCCTATCCATTTACTGGAGGGGTCAAATCAGAAATCAGACAGGTTTTTTTTTTTTTTTTGAAGATTGTTGCTGGATATCCTGCACACTGATCAAAGCCTCGGGAATACACAAGGCATTTTTTTTTTCCCCAGAATGGTAAAAGGTTTGGTGTTTAGGAGCAGGGAAGCAGATGTAGCAAAAGCAGGAGACAGGGCTGTGGCGAGGATGCTGATGATTTTATAAAGTAAATGGTAAAACGCAGAGGGTGGCCTATGTGACCCGGGAAGGCCATTATGCATCTGCCCCCTAGGCTGGCTGAGGTCTAAAGCCCCCGTTGAAACTCAGTATTCCGATCTCTTTTTATAAAGTGAATTTTCTAAAGGATATGTTAGAGTGCAAGGGACCCGCTTTTCTTCTGGGGGGCCAGGAAAGTGCCCATTTCTGTGACCTGATTCGTCACTGAGAGGCTGCCTCTCTACCACGTGCAGGAGCTGCTGTGTGCTGGGTCCAAGTCTGGTGCGGACATCACCTCCCCACGTCCAGCCGCGAGGTCTCCCACAGCTGGAGTGGGGAGCACCTGCGTGAGTCTGCTTTGTGTCGGCTGCACGTACTCATCGCGGGCCTGGTTACCATCTGCATAGGTAAGCCGAGCCCTGGCCTGCAACCACTAGCCCAGCGCCTTCGGGCACCGAGTAAACCTGGATATAAAGCAGGCATCCTGCCACACTTGGGGGCCCTGCTTCATGTCCCTGCTCCTTTCATGCACAGAAACTTATTTACTCTTCCCTCTTTTTTCTTGATATTCAGATCTCTGTCTTTAGTAATTGAATCATACTGGGAACAGGAGGGATGAGGTGAGGACTCAAAACTAAGTGACTTTATTACTGACTTAATTCATCCATCCATCCTTCCCTCCCTCCCTCCACCCATCCATCCCTTCATCCATCCCAGAAACCTCTGTAGGCAGGCTTTGAGGACACAGACCTGTCTAGAATTTTGTTTCTGCACATGAGTACCTCAGAGTCTAGAGGGGCAGGTAAACTTGTGAACACATAATTGCAACACATTATGACAAGAATTCTTTGGCAACTACATGGAAAGAGCTTTGCACATACAGAAAAGAACACTGCAAGCTTCCTCTGGCAAAGGTTTGAGAAAATTTTACAGAGAATATTTGTACCAGAGGTGGGCATTGAAGAATGCAGAGAAGTTTGCTGGCTGGAGAAGTGAAACAAGGAAGGAATCACAATTTTTAATTTTAGAAATGGCAGAAAGGGAATGAAAAATCAGAATAAAAGACTCCAAAGTAGAATTAAGTTAAAAATTAATAGTGAAGCTATCAGAAAAATTTCAAGATATCTGGACATTCAATAGCAGATTTATAAATAACTTATAAATCAGAGAAGTTATCAAAAGGGAAAAGGAAGTATTTTTAAATAAATCAAAATATATGTTCAACATACCAAAATTTGTGGGAGATTAGGTAAGCAGTACTTAGCGGGGAATTATAGCACTAAGTGTTCATACCAAAAGAGAAAAATGGTCTCAGATGCATAACTTCAACTCCCACCATAAGAAGCTAGAAAAAGTAGGAGCGTTAAGTATAAAGTTATTTGAAAAAGGAGAAAAAAGAAATTAGGGCAGAAGTCCACGATATTACTATCGGAAAAATAGTAGAGAAAGTCAGCAAGTCCAAAATTGATTCTTTAAGAATAATAATGAAATAAACCTCTAGCCAGAATAATGAGGACAAAAAAGAGAGAAGACACAAGCTAAAAATAAAAGAATGAGAAAGATGGTATCACAACAGGTTCTAGAAGTTAAAAGAAAAATAGAAAACACTATGAATAATTTATGTCCAGAAATTCAATCTCAATAAAATGAACAACAGATAGACTACTAAAAGATAAAAACACAAATTACCAATGCTTACTAAAGAAAGAACTGATATTCCAAACAGCCTTTCATCTGTATTAGAAATTTATTTATGGGTAAAAGTCTTCCCTTATAGGAAGTTCCAAGACATGCTAGTTTTACTGGTAAGTTCTACCAGGCATTTAAGAAAGAAGTAATACCATTTCTGCATGTTCTCTTGTAGGAAATCAGACAGCAGATGACACTACCCAACCAATATATGACTCCTACATCAGCTGATATTTATCATAGTGATGGGGCCTATGGGTGGTCTGCTAAAGAGAAGTTCACAGCAACAGGCCATGTAAGACAGCAAGAAAATAGCAAACACTATCAAACAATCTACTCTACAGTTGAAGGAGCTAGAAAAAGAATAACAAATGAATATGAAAATCACTAGAAGGAAAGAAATAATAAAAATCAGGGCATGAACAAATAAAACAGGAAGCAAAAATGATAGTGCAAAAGAGTGTTAAAACCAAGAGCTGGTTATTTGATGATAACCTGATTTTGATACATTGAATAAATATTTTGATTTAATTAAAATACTTCTGTTTCCCTTTTGATTGTTTCTGTTTCATAAGTTATTTATAAATCTATTATTTAATTCCCAAATATCTTGATATTTTTCTGATAGTTTCACTATTGATTTTTGACTTAATTCTACTTTGGAGTCTTTTGCCTTTCATTTTGCATTTCTGCCATTTCTAAAATTAAAAGTTGTGTTTGCTAGACTTACTGAAAAAGAGAGAGAAAATCCAAAGAATGAGTATGGTTAGATGCATTAAAGCCATTTTTCAGGTTCAATGCAATACCTAGTAAAATCCCAATGACTTTTTTAAAGGGAAGTGAACAAACAATTATAAAATTTGTATGGTACAATCTAAGAAAGGCCTCAAAGAACTAATGCAATCCTTAAATAAAGGTTGAAAAATGGTGTTATCACACTTTCTGAATCCAAACTATGCTACACAACAACATAAATCAAAACAGTATGGTACTGGAAGATAGCAGAAACTGAGATGAATGGAACAGAAAAACCAGAAATAAACCTGTACAAATATGGACAGCTAATCTTTGGGAAAAGTGTTATGATCATATAATGGAGAAAAAGAAGCCTCTTGAATAGATGTTAGGAAACACTGACAGCTTCATGCAAAACTAACCAACCAAACAAACCCACAAACTAAATTCAAACTTAGCTTCAAACACAAAATAAATTCAAAATGGATTCACGATTTGGATATCAGAGCCAAAGCCATAAAGTACTTCAAAGAAAACACAGGGATTATACTATACGATTATGCCACAAAGATATACTGGGAGAGATGACTGATGACAAGAGAAATAAAAGCAAAACTAAACAAGTAGTATGTCACCTAAAAAACTTTCACATCTCAAAAGAAACCATCACAGAACCAAAAAGGCAGTGGAGTTACTTTGTTTTATTATTTTTTAATGTATGGGGTTTCCCACTTTTAATATTTGGCAAAATTGAATACTTTTCTATAACCAAATTCAGCATAAGGTCCACAAAAAAGGGAAAATAAAAGGAAGAAAAACAAAAATTGTAGGGCTGCCTCCTCTTGGGCATAAGGCTCACAGCAGCTCCCTCCCGTTCCCCCCGCCCCACCACATACCTTTTTGGTAAAAAAAAAAAAAAAAAAAAACGGGGTTCATCTTGCTGTTCCACCTTCAACGGTGTTCAGCTTGACCA
>NW_004567121.1:32355879-32458545 GCF_000260355.1 Condylura cristata
AAAAAAGAAAACGGGGTTCATCTTTTTTTTTAAGATTTTATTTATTTATGCATACAGGACTGGGGTACAGGCCAGAAGTGCAGGGGTGGTGAGAGGATTCTCCAGTGACAGAGTGGGGAGCAGAACAGCAGATTGACAAGGTACACTGCTGAAGGAGCAGCGGTGAGACAGGAGAGGTCTGCTGCGCCCCGTGGGTCAGCTCCTTGGCTGGGGGTGGAGCTCACACTGAAGCGGCCAGCTTGTCAGTGCTGCGCTCCAGCCCGCTGTGCCACCAGGGAGGGCCTTGCTCCACTGTCTTAAAGGAAGTGGAGCTTTTTGCCTTTGGGCATCAGCACAGGTCCTGTTCCTGAGCACGAGAATTGGATCTGATCTGAGAAACCGGGTTTGAAATGTTCGGGACTCTTCACATCCCTTCGGCTTGCTTGCAAATACCACGTGCATGGGGACTTTTGGATGGGAGACGAAAAGCAAGTATGAAAGTTAGGAAGGACACATGGCAATTGTCCAAGTGTAAGACAGACTGAAAGAATAATGCGAAAAGGCTCTGATGGAAGAATAAAGAGAACCCACTGATGGCTTAGCCTTGTCAGCGAAGAGGTAAGTCAGCAAGCATTGTGCTGGACGAACGCTTGATTAGGTTTGAGAGACTTCTGCTTGGCCTTGGTGCTGACGCTGACATGTGTGAGCTCTGGCAAGTGACTTGGTATTTCTGGACCTCGACTGCTGTAGGAATGCCCAGGAGCCATTACTCTGACGGGCTCCAGATCAAACAGTCTAGAGCGGATCTGTCCAGTGCCTGGCCACCAAGCTCTCGAAGCTATGACACACCAGAGGTGCTGGTCTGCACTAAGGTGAGCGGGTGTGTGAAGACTGGCACAGAGATGGTCCTGCCCTACGGGCCCTGGAAGAGGAGACTTCAGCACCACACTTCCAGAAGAGAAACATGGATCTCACTGCCATTGCTATTTGCACCAGCTTATTCTTCTAGGTAACTTTGGTCTTTACAGCAATTTGTGCTGTTTTTCAACATCTACTCTGTACTCACTGTTCAACTTCATTAATAGCTGCCCTGGGGCAATAGAATTCCTTTGTGTTTTTGCTTTTTTTTTTTTTCCCATTCCTGTGACTCCTTTTATTAAGTTATCTCTTAGTACTTGCTGGTGTTTTCTATCTGTTCTTGCATGTGAATTCTAACCCATGGTCAAGGCCAAAATGCCAAAAACAAGTATAAAACATTTCATTAATATTTTTGCCTTGATGGCATGTTTGAATTTTACTTATTTGGTTTTACATTTTGATGTGGCTATTGCAAGTCCAAAATGGCAAATGTGTCTCACATTGTATACTAGTCAGGCAGTGCTGGTCTGCAGCTTCACCAGATACTTGAGATTCAGGACAATCTCAATGTGTCCTAGAGAAAGGTGGCTGCCCACACAGAGCCACACTCTCCTTCAGTGTTGGAGCAGGGCAGAGGAGGCAGAAGAATCAGGCTATCTGGGTCGCCCCTGGGGTCACTTTATCTCCCCCACCCCCAATTTGAGAGTGGAGCCTGGGAATATCTCTCTCCAAGACATACCCCAACCAGAAACTCACCAGCACAACAAAGTCAAAAGGCCAGAACTCCTTGAGTAAGCACAGAGAACACCTTACAGCTCCCTACTCCCTGCCTAAAGCAACAATTAGTGGTTTGGGCGTGGGCCTCTGCCAGATGGCCACACTGACTCTCCACATAGCCCCAGGACTTGGTAAGTAAGAGGAAGCCATGGCCGCGATGCTTCAATCCCATAACTCCTTGCAGCATGGCTGACACTAGAATAGAGGAGACATTCTGCCCCCCTCATTCCAAGGACCCCTTTCCCAGGGGCAACCAGTTATTTCAGCGGAACCATTGTACAGCATGAGGGCTGGCCCTGTAGCATCTGAAAGCTGTGTGTGGTCTCCACGAGAGGACTGGGGTGAACACCAGAAGGCAACACCCCCTGTTCCAAGTTTGGCCGTGTGACACAAGCTATGCAATGTCTATCGTCTGACAGATTCCGGGTAGATCGGTTGGAGCTGGTCTCCAACAGCCGTGAGTGACAACATTGAATACACCCTAACTAGTCATTTTATGTGCTCACCTATTCCACTAAGTAAACCTCCTGTTGTCTTACTTACATACTCTTGTATATAATAGTTTAAGGTACAGAATGTTGACTATTTGCTGTAGTTTTCTTTGGTGGTGAAGGCAATTTGTGAACTTGAGGCTTATACTTGGAGGTGAGTGGCTTTTGAACAGGGAAAAGAGACACAGTAGAAATCCTTGATCTTGCTCTTATGGGTTACCCCAAAACTGAGGCTCCTAATTGGGAAGATATGTTTCTACAGTGGCTGAGTAACCTCCATTTCTCTCACTCTACCATGGTAAGATAGAAACATTATCCAAGCTATTCATATACATTCCCAAGGAAATACATGGTCAATTTTGGATTTGCCTTTATTTGATTCTTTAGAATGACTTTTTTTTTTTTTCTTTCGTGGGTGTGTTCTTTTCATTGAAATGATGTGTAACATTGAATATATAAAATTTTTTTTTCACAGGTATTTTTACCTGATCACAAAACAGTTTATTTTGAGGAACCTTTTATAGGTCTCATTATTTTCTAACTTCATAGTTAGCTATCTTTACCTTTTATTATATTTTTCTTAGTAGGTAACAACAGGTTACAGCATTCTATAAGAGAGGTGGAGGGGCCCCAGTGGGATATGGTGGAGGATTATGGGCTTTTGGTGGTGGATCAGCACTGTAGCATATATCTGATGAGGTGTGAATCGAACTGGTGTTAGTTTGGCTTAAAAGAAGCCTTTAAGAATTAAAATAGCATGTTTTTTTTTTTCCTACCAACACCCTGACTACCCCTCCCGTGAAAGCTAGCATGTTGACAAAAACACACCATATGCTCTTCCCATCACATCTTCATTTTCTCGAGTAATAAGGCACCACCATATTTAATACTGTACTTTTGATATATTTAAAAGTAACTCAACTTTAACATTTATTTTTAAACTTATAAAAAGAAGCTACAAATTAATCTTTACCACCCCTAGGAATATGAGTTATCTCAGAAATACTTGATGTAGTCTACCACAATCCTTGGTCTGGAGATGTTAGTTCTTATTTCCTGGCTAAGTACCACAGTTTAGTGTTTGACAAAGAATGGCACAAATCAAATTTTATGACACTCTAAAAGTAATTCTACAGCTTATATGGGGAACCCACCATCAGCTAAGAACAGCATATCATTTACCATTGAAACTGGGGTAAGTGGCCAAAGTCAATCAAAAAATATGGAGTTAGTAATGAGTTACACCTGCCCACAGTTTACCAGGTGGCTACATTTAGCAAAATGGGGCTAGTTCTGAGAGAAAGGATATGAGGCCTTCTTGTTCCCTCTCTACTATGAATAATCAAATCTGGAAACAGACTCATATTTTCTGGTGAATAAACACAACTGATAAATGCTCCTAATCACTTGGACTTGGGAAATCTATCAACTATTGTTTTATTGCAGTTTGTTAATAGAACATTTCTATGCTAATTGTCTAGCTGGCATCTGACCTAGACTGCAATGCAGATCTGAGTAACCTGAGTTCACCAGATCACCAGTTACTAAGAAGAAAATCTCATCACCATAACATGTGTAATATGAAATATGCATTTGCCTTAGTAAGAAAAATCACACATTATGTTAGAGAACATTCAAATATATGTTCTAAGTGAGCAATGAAAATTCTGATCTTTATCCCCACAAACCTGTTTTATACACACACACACACACACACACACACACACTTATACCATGTGTACAATAAGCAATAAAGTATTGAGCACAACACGTTTATTTCCACCCTTATTTTATGGGAAAAAGGGAAAGGGAAAAATGAAAGATCAAAATGAAAAGCATCGTGTTATGTAGAAAATGTCTTTCAAGGATATCCAGGCCCTTTCAAGGATATCTTGTTTTGTGAGATATAACAATTATGCCCTAGATACTAATAAAAAGAGTGAAAGGATAAATTTTATATGTCAACTTGATTGATGCACAGGGTGCTAAGTTAACTGATCAAATATTTTTTTTCTGGGTATGTCAGTGCAGGTGTTTCCAGATGAAGTTAACATTTGCTTTAGTGTCATGAATAAACTGATTGCCCTGCCCAACTTCAGCAGCATTAGCCAGTTTTTCCAGAGCCGGAATAGGACAAAAAGGTGTGGAAGGGGGAATTTGCTTTGTATGATGGCTTGACGAGAAGATCTGTTTCTTCCTCTCCTCACACTGGTGTAAACCATTGGCTTTCCTGGTTCAAAGATTTTTGGATTGACCTGAATCTGGCACAGGGGTCTCCAGCTCACAAATGATGACAGAGCCTGGAAATTCTCAGCTTTCTTATTTTATATGTTTTCTGGAGACTTTTGACCAATACAAAGATATCTTATTTAATTATTTTATTTTGAGGGTGAATTTATACACCTCCAAATTATAGACAGTGTTGTATACTAATGCTATCTCAATAAAAATAAATTAATTTTTAATTAAAGTAACATTTCTTTAAACCATTCTATAAACTTCAGTTGTGTACCGTTAAAAATCAACATGTGGACCCTCCCTGGTGGCGCAATGGGTTAAAGCCCAGCACTAAAAAGCTAAAGCCACTTAAGCATGAGTTCGATCTCCACCCTGGAGGTGACCCACATGGCGCAGCAGACCTCTCCTGACCCGCCCGTTGCTCCCCTCAGCAGTGTACTTTGTAGATCCTCGATCTGCCTGTTCTGCTCCCCACTCTGTCTGTGGTGAAGCCTCTCACCACCCCTGCACCTCTGGCCTGTACCCCAGTTCTGTATGCACAAATAAATAAATCTTAAAAAAAAATCAACGTGTATTATACCACCAAAAGTTCAACACTAAAAGTTCATTTCTATCCCCTCCTGATTTAGAATATTTCTCTCATCTAAAGGGAAACTGTCATTAGAATTTTGTTTTGTCTGGCTTTCATAACCTTCTGTGTTACTCTCTTGAGTATCAACTTCAGCTATGTAGATTTGGTGACAGGTGTGGCAGTGAATCAGGGACACTTCTATTCCTGCCAGGTGGGAGAGAGAGACACCTGAGATGGATCAAAGAATTCCAAAACACTCAGGTAAGAAAGGCAAAGAATGTATGACTAAGCACTGATTAATTCTACTATTTGTAAAACCAACAAGTCGGGGTTTGGCTTGTTTGTTTTCTAATCTAAGTGCAATTTGCTTTCTAGTTCTTACCTATTAACTTACCAAAATGTTTTAAATCAAATAAATTCAGAACTAACGCTACACAGTGAGCGCACTAGACCCCACAGCTTGAACCTTTTGTGTTAACAACAGGTTTCTGAACTGGGGTCATTTTTCATGGCTAATACCATTGCCTTTCTGTAAGCTAAGTCTCCAATGACAGAGACCCACAGATATCTGCTATCCGTACATATCATACATTTTCAGCATTGGGTTGGGACATGTGTCCATGCAGAGAAGGATACTGATGAGGTGGGTGTGCTCTTGCTCCGCAAGATCATAAATATAGCCATACAAGTAACACTCAGAGGATATTGCTTTGCATATGTTTGTGCTTATGGTAGGTGCTCAGGCAGTAACAAGCTGAAGAGATCCACATTTGGAAAAAAAATACACATAAAAGTTGTTCTATAATCAGTTGTATACAACTCATTCTTCATTAGTTCTTCTGTGGGCCTAATATATTTTTATAGAGCCAATAGTAGACTTGATGTCCCCATGTATTTTGCCCTGAATGGCCATCTCTGCATTCAGGCTGCTCACCTTCTTGGGGGCCTCCATCCATCTCCCAGCAACCTAACCCCATAATTAGGTATTCATATATAATCAACCTGTTCCTATATTACATATATGCTTGCACACACACACACACATATAGTTTATAAAAAATAGTTTATATAGCATATAGTTTAGAAGACACTGTCCTCAAGAGCCTTTCAGCCTGTTGGAAAAATTAGCCTATGAACAGATAATTATACAGAACATGGTGAGTGTTTTGGTGGCATTAATACACAAGGACAGAAACAATCTTCCTTGAGGCAGGATTTTATAAGCTGAGTAACTTACGCAGATTTGTTCAGTTCCCCGCATTTGAGCAAAATACATGAGGGCATCAAGTCTACTCATGTTTCTCTAAAAATATGTTAGGCCCACAGAAGAACTAATTAAGAAGGAGTTGTATACAACTGAATATTGTACATATTTTATGTCTGCTTGTTTTTTTTTTTTTTTCCTTTCAAATTTGAAAACACTCACTATCCTTCCGCCCAATAAGATTCTGGAGCGAAACTTTGCATGATAGAGTCACAGCCAAGCATGGTCCACACTGAGCCAACTTTGGAGTATGCGGTGGCTGCTCTCTTTGCTGTTAACTGAGTGTGATCAGATGTCCACCTCTTGTCTGGTCTGGGGCCCTTATTGTGGATTCACACACTGACTCCTCAGCTTTGTCAGTGCACTTGATCAAACTGTAGCTTCTGAGGCTGCAGTTGGCTTTCTCCCGAGAATGCTGTTCATGGTGTCTTGGATTACATCGTGTGTGCTCTGCAAGATGTAAGTTGCCTTCTTAGTGAAATAACTCGGATGCTCTATTTTTTTCCTCCCTTCTCATCTCAGAGTTCTCCAGATGATTTTTCTCTGGCTTTTGCAGAATCAATCTCAAATGTAACATCTGGGGAGGAGAATGCTTTAAATCACCTAGAGTGGGATGTTACGCTTTTTACTTTAAGTTGGAACTAAAACTTGATACCCATGGTGCAGAAAAAATGCACAAGCTGGTACAACTTGGAAGCATAATTAAACTTTTCCCAGCCAGCAAAAGCACTGGCATCAGATGTAGCATCAAATTTGGATTTCCTGTGTTTGATACTGGCAGAGGGTTCAGAACAGAGACAAAAGCACTTGACCCCCATGGTGGTGGTCAGAAAAAGCATCTCCGAAGAGATAAAGTGAAAGGATCAGTAAGAGCTTCAGAGATGAAGGCACACGACAAATAGAGTGGGGACAGTCTAGGGAGCATTCAGAGATAGTTCATTTTCTTTTGTGGCTTAGAAGACATTGATATGAAAACTCCATTAACATCCTTGCTGTGGAAGTATGGGGATCCTGCCACCCTCACCAGCCCCAATGGAAACCACACTGGTGGCTAAGATATGTAAATATCATCTCATATACATTCATTTAAAGTGACATTCAGATCAAAATAGCTCATTTCACACGGGGACAAAGGGCAAATCTTAGCCACAAATTGTGTGCCAAGAGGGTGGTTTCCCAAAAATATTCCCCAAGGTTTCTTTCCTTACCAAGGGCAAAGTGTTCAAACGCAGGATCTTGCCACATGTTTCCATTCGAGCAGATGGCAAAAAGGTTGTCTGCAATGTGGAACTTGTTAAGGGGAGAAGGCCTTCCTGATAGAGATCAAGAAGGCTGCTTAAATTTACTTAGTGGGGGAATGGTTTGTAATCCATTCATGCTTGTGAGAATAATGCCTTTATAATTACTTGTAAGTAGATTGAGAGCCTGCAGAATCAGCTCAAGGGAAAAGATTGTTTATCTGATGCTTAGACTTCTGCTGAACACTTCAGAAAATGTATTCATTCCTTATCCATGTCACTGAAATATGTGTTACATAGTCATAATTTTCATTTTGCTACTCTGATTATGAAAATATTACTGTGCCTGTCTATGGGAGAAGGGTCAAGGACCAGAAAAGAGCTCCTTTGGGAAAGTGACGTGATGGTCTTTATGGACAATAACATCAAGATTAGTCCTTCTTCATAGGGCTGTGGAAACCAAATAAATTAAAAGATGTAAAAATAATTTGAAGCATCCAAAGGGATATACACTGAAAGTTCCTGTTGCTGTTAGGACTTAGAAAAGTTTCTTTCGCAAGAACACAGGTAGGAAACAACCTCAGATGGCAGTAGAATACAGGGTCTGGTCTCACCACAACCTCTTACAGCTTACTTGCCCAGAAGTCCTGAACCCGGAGACAGCTCCCACCCCATTCATCACCCAGCCTGAAGTGTGACCTGCTTCCTGCTAAGTCCTCCTTTTGAAAAGGGATGAAATGTAGTAATTTTTCTGTGATATTTACTCAGAAAACCTGGTCAGACTCCTGAAGGCAAACCTCACAAAATTGTGGGGGCTTTCTCTGCTCTCTTTTTGAATTCTCAGTGCTCAGAGTTGCCTACACAGGATTCATCAGTGATGATTCAAGTTTTCCTATCCTGGTGCTGGTCTCTGCTGCTATTTCGGCTCATGAGTCTCTGTGCCGACAAGCCACGATACCTTGAATTCTCTTGTCTGTCTCTCCAGTCTTAGAAGATGATGGTTTCCTCTCTCACAGATCAAAGAAATGTTGTTGATTTTTCAATCTGTTCAGTTATTCATTTGTTGTGGGGGGACGACTTCTGAGATCATTCACAGTGTGGAATCCTCTGCTTATATTTTGACCATGTTATAAGGGTGGCAGAGAGCCTGTGGCTGAAGACAGTTCCACTAGGAGACTCTCTCAGTGCTAGTACATCTTCTCTTGATTCCTGACTCTGGAGGAGGCCATTAAAGGCCTAGGGGTGGCGACTGTAGTCATAATTTCAATGTGTGAGGCCCAGTTGACCTTTTTTTGTGGGGACTGGTCAGTACTGAGAGCTCTTTATTCATGGCAGAGTATGGCTTGGGAAGGCTGGTTGACACCTGCTTTGTACCTCTGGGTCCCTAGACCTGTGTAATCAAGGTGGGAGGATTTTATTTATTCAGTGGATAATGAAGGATATTAGTATCTGTGCTAATGAGCGAAATCTGTCTATAATTTTTTTCTAGGTTGTCACATATTAGAATCAAGGTCATCCAAGCCGCATTGCACATGTTGAAGAGAATTCCTTCGTTTATTATTCTCTGGAACAGTTTGTGTAAGACAGGGCTTTTGCGTTCCTTTAAGGTTTCATCAAAGTTGTTATTAGACTGAGTCTGATGATGTTGATGTTTGGGTTTGTTGGAAGGTGACGGTAGTGAAGTGAGTTTCTCTTTAAACTCTTACTTTGATTTCTTTAATAGAGATTCAGTTCATCTGTTTTTTCCTTTGAACATTATGGATAATTTCCTCACAGTTTCTGTAAAAATATTCATTGCATCTTAGTTGTTGAATTTATTGGCATACAGCTATCGCTAACATTCTGCAAAGATCAGTAAAGTAAATGTAACTTCAGAACTGGTTATATTTCCTTTTAACTTTTTTCTTGACTAGTTTTGTGATGAACTTGGTTATTTCATTTCCTTAAAAGAATAGATTTTAGATGTATGTTTTTCTCTATTTTAGCTTATTTTTCTATATCATATTTCTCTTCCAGTTTTAGTTTATCTTACCATGCACTTTTAGTTTGTAAGTTTTATTTATTATCTCCATGTACACATCTCATATATTTAACTCTTAGATATGCATGTATATTTGTATTTATTTATCTCACTTTAAACACTACTTCAGTTGTCTCTCACACTTTTTAAATGTGTTATTTTAGACTCTCTTCTAATTATTTTCATTTCCGGAGATTAGGTATTTCTTTTTGTCATAAATTCGTTGGTATATTTCAGACACCTTCTTTGGATGATATTTTTACCTGTGGAAAAAGAGGCCCCACTGTAGATCCATTTACCATTTTGATGGAATTAGAAGACGGATATGCTTCTTGGAATTAGTGATATTTTTTATACTGAGAAGAAAGGAATAACAAAACACTGCCTTTGAACCCTGTGACATAAAAATAAGATCTGTAAGTTGAGTGGACTCATGAGTCAAGTGGGTGGTAGCTTTTTAGTTTTTCATCTATAAACTGGCAACGCCTTACCCACCCCACAGTCAGAATAAACAACCAGAAGGCGAAGGCGAGGAGGCACCATAAACAGCAGGCAGTTGGCCCACCCACTCACAGTGCCCAGATTCTGTCATAATTAGACACCATGAATGTGTTTTGCAGCGAGACCTACATGCCACTGGTTATGATTTTTAAGTATATTTGTAGGAAGATTTATATGACATTATAGTCAATCAGATCAACATACCTAGACTTTTATATTTCAATCAAATCAATGCATTCAGACTTTTGTAGCTCAATCGAATCAACACATCTAGAACATATACTGAACAAATCAAATACTGAGTATGTGATATTGAATGGTAAGCATCTGAGAGTGTATCAGGTAGGAGGAGCAAAGAGCTTGGCATGGGAAAGGCAAAGTTTTCATCTTGTCCCTCTTTCTAATATTATTTCAAGGAGCCACCTTGAAAAGACTACCATACTTTCCTGCTTTCTGGGTTTCAATTTACTTTCTTATAAGTATTGTACCAAATAATCTTTTCTTGGAAATGGGTAGGACATAAATGATTCATTAAAATTATTAATGAAACCCAACAGATGTCCATAGAATGATAGAATATTGACTTGTTAAAGTTCTCTTACACTAGAAATTTATCACCAGATGTTAGGTGTTTTAACCAATGTCTAAGCCACAGCTGCCTTGATTTCTTGAGTTCAATTCTTTAAATTGAACTCTTATACAAATGAAGTGACGATAACTAGAAGTGATTCTTTCCAGAATTAGATATCTAACTATGATTTATGTGTGTTTTAAATATTACCATTTCCCAAACAGAAATCCACAAGTAATCTTTTCCTTGACAGTAGCTCAAAAATAAATCACAAAATAAAATCAAATATTCTATTATTCTAGTAGAAATGATTTACTCTGTTCCTACATGTGGAGCAAAGTCATTTCATATTTTAGATTACATCTCATGAATACCTGAATCATATTTTTATGGTACTGTCAGCCTACCCACGTACATGTTCATTTACTTACCAGTCAGCAAAAGAAGGCGGCTGGGTTACTGCCCTTCCAAGTCTGCTCCAAGTCTGTATTCACGTGCACCTGTTCTGGGACTCTAGCTGACAGAACCCTCTTTGGATACCTGATGACTCTCCTTGAGCACTGAGCCTTGGGCACTGCCTGCCGATGGCCCTTCCTAGACTGCTCAGCAATTTCCATGAGCACGTGCTGTGACCCCTCTAGACCTGTGGCAGGATTTAGGCATTGATGCTCCCCAAACTGAAAACTATTTGCAAAGAGAAACGAGCAGGATCTCCCCACTGCCCTACAGATTTAGGGCCTTTCCCAGGAGCCCCTTCCCACAGTACTTGCACCTTGGAGCCCAGCACCCTCCCTCATTTCTCCCCCCACACCCCCCTGCCCGCCCAGCCCAGTGTTTACAGACCCACAAGGCCACAGGTTTCTGGACCAGCCCACTCACAGGCTGCTCTGTCTCTACTCTTTATCTCACCTCCACTTTTGAAAGTTTTTCCATCTTAATGTTTCCCTAAACAGGAAATTCCTGAGCCTCCTTGCCTCCCGCTCTCTCTGAATCCTAATGTCCCTAAATCTTGTGACTTCTCTGCCTTCTCTGCCTTCTCCAGCGTCCACCTCCCTGACACCCAAGTCAGAAGACTCAGTTTTGGCACTGAAGTGATAAGCGAGATTACCTTACAGTTCGCTTGATGAGACAATTTCAAATGAATTTAAAAGTTTCCATCCAAAACTTCCTTTGTTCATGTCTACCAACAAATACCTCAACTTCCTGCTTTGTTTTTCTAACCCTTTCCTGTTCCCCAACATTGCAACACTCCGGCAACTTCTCACTTGACCCTGCTGAGTTCATCAGCACCCTGTTTCAAACCTGGATGCAGCTCCTGACCTCTGTACTTGTCCAGAGCACGTTCATGTTCTCAGGGAACAGACACATGCAGGTTGCTTTTACTCTGTTCCCAACCAATCTCTCCCAGGAGCAAAGACCAGGCAGAGGACTAGTGATTTCAAGATATGAATGAATGAAGCCACTTTTCCTTCATGAAAAAAAAAATTAGGTCTCCAAATCTCTATTGGAGACCATTATATAGAACACACTGGTGACATAGAACATATATGTAACATATTGTATATTATGTAACATATATTACATATTTATGTATAATATAGATATATGCAAAATAAAACCAGAGTTACAGAAAGGAGGAAGTCAGAATGGCACTGATCATGAGATAGAGTTGTGACTGTGCCATTTAGAGATGAATTTCCTGGTGACCATAGCAGCAAGGAAAACCTGATGAACAACATTAACAGAACAGAGAAAACACACTCATTCCTCAGTAGACGCACATTTTCTGGCCTTTCATCACCGAAGTGACTTGCAATCAGGTATGTTTTATTCTTGACAACGGTCGTACAACACATACAGAGCAGTTCGCTCACTGCATGTGTTCACCGACCCTGTCACAGAGCTGAAGGCGGGCTGGTGCAGCTCGTGTTGGTGAGAGGCATGTTGTAAGTCAGGTGAATGGACTCAGAAAACCAAATCTGGTGACATCAAGGAAAGTGAACAGGGTGTCGGAATTCAGTACTGCTGAGAGCTTCCTCTGTTGAGGCTGCTGTGCCCTGGAACCCCAGGCTCTTCACCAGAACATGTGCGAATCATGTCCAACTCTGGTTTCTCATTCCATAGAGTTTAAACCTTTGAGAACTGAAGTGGTTCAGCCCCATGAGTCACCTCCACAGTTCTGGGATTCTGAACGTATGTCATAGTGAGGTAGCTGGAAGTTCTGATCCTCCAACTTGTAAAAGCCAACACACTCACATTTATATCACTGTGAGGTGCTCACACATGGTGTTCCTTTGGGCTTCTGAAGGGCACATTTAGAAGTGGAGGACACTTAAGGGACTCTCTCAGGACATGGTCCCTTCAGTACCATCATCAATGGTGGAGCCTGGTTTCCTCAGAGCTGAAGGCTGAGCTCAGGTCGGCCCAGGCGGCCAGCTTGGTGGGCTTGCTGGAGCTTACACAGCTGTCCGACGCCTCAAGTTCTTGGGTTGGCCCATCACACGTGTGGCTTCAAAATGTTCAAACCTCAGGCCTCAAATAATCTTTTGTTCCGCTTTCTTGCTTTGTATGTTTGACTCAGTAGTTTTATTTATTTTCTTAAAATATTTCCTTTGGTTTGTGTTTCTTGGCATGCCTGAACTATGGTTTTTCAAAATGCAATAGTCTTCAGACCCTTTGCCTTTTAGAAGGCCACACTCCCAGAATGACAGCAAGTTGCCTAGAAGACTTCCACTTTGCGAGACTTGGGGGGTGCTCAGGACCATGGTGTTGGCCCCACTCCCCTTAATGGATGAGAACTCATGGGGGTCACTTCTCCATAGGGTCTGAGTCTCTTTCTTACAATCCAGGTGTTGTATGCTGGGGCAAATGGTGGCCGGTGGTGGGGGGGAGTGTCGTGGGAGGGGGTGAACATAATCACCAAGGACAGGATAAAGTTAAGGAAAAGAACTTATTAGGGTACACTACCAGAGTGCAGTGTATACTACCAGAGTAAAGGGGTACTCTGTCCTGTGGAGCAGGGTATACATAGCCTGCATAGCCACTATTGGACCTGTCTAAACTACGCTATATGCAGCGTCAAAAAAGGATGCCAACATGGCGCATGTGTGCATTTCTGTTCTACTGGTGGGTAGCAGAGTTCATTTTTTGCATGCCAGGTGCCTCATTACCCGTTCTTGTCAGTTTGTACTGGCGAAGCTTGTCTCCTGATTCTTTATGGCACCTTGGGTCAACAGGATGGAAATTAGCCAGCCAGCTTTGCACTTTGGTGCAGAGCTGTGTATTGTTGGCCCCAATGCACCCAAGCCAAAGAAATCCCATATCCTCTCCTGCTAACCAAGATCTTTACCATTGATAGCAGCACTACTGCTTTTCTGAAATTACAAGTTTCTTGACCTCATTATGAGGTGCTGTATGTAGGAACACCTTTAAATGGAAGTCAGGTAGAAAGCAAGTTTTTCACAACCACCTCAAGACAGCTTCAAGCTTTTTTTTACATAGATCTACCAACTGCTTTTTTTTTTTTTCCTCCTGAGGAAAGACATAAAACCATTTCCTCAGGATTGTCAACATTCCAAAGCAGCAGTCCTGTGGGTTTCCTGCGTGCAAATGGCCATTGCCCTTCCCTGGGGCTGAGCTCCAGGCTGCAAGCTGTTGGCTCCCTGAACATCCCCTTCAAAGAAGAAAATACCAGCACCTCCTGAACCAACAATGAGACATGTTTGACTAGTGGTGATGAAATGTCTTCTGTAAACACTCCCTACCTTACCCACCTCCCCTTTCCAGGCCTGATTCACCACTGAAATATTTGTGTCACCCAAGTTCAAGTACATGAAACCAAACCCTTTGGTGTCGGCGGTCCTCAAGCGCCATAGAGAGCAGCATGAACTTCGCCAGCTAGGGAGAGAATTAAATAAGCCAAAGCAAGCTGCTGGTCTCCAGCCGGTCTGCCAGAGCTACAAGGGAGAGCTAGGCCTTGTCCTTTCTGGGTCAGAGCTATAGTGCATGAGAATCCATGTTCCATGGTGAATTTCTCCCCTCACCCCGCTCCCCCCTCCCCCAAATTTCTGGCCTTGCTGAGCTAGAAAACATACTTCCAGAAGGAATCCCTTCCAAGAAGGAACAGGACTCTTCAGAGCCTAATGTTCTCTCCTCAGCAGTGAGTGAAATCTCACCATTTTAGGATCTTGTCTCTTTAGAGTTGTGGGACCCTCACTCAAGTTTACTTTTGCAGTCTTATCTGGGGTCAGCGTTTTTATGCACTTCTTTAGAATGAGAAAGGCTGCAGGGGGCCTAGACTGATTATTTCCCTGAGGAAAGAAAATGACAGTGAAAACACGGAAACAAGCAGCAAGTATGGAGAGCATACTTCTAGCGGCAGGAGTTCCAGTACATTCCAGTATAAACCAGTACTTCCTTGCTTCCAAAGAGAATTCAGCCTGCCATACACAGTCTAAAATGCAAAAAATAAACAGTCTGGCCACCTGGCACGGCTTTCCTGGACTCACCGCTTCAGTGTACGCTACTTTTCACCTTGTCAAGCTCTTGGGACGAGAATTACTTCTGTGGCCAACCTGGGAGATGTGTCACCTGATCACTGCGTATCTGCGTATAAATTTACATTTATAAGGAAAGCTACTCTGAATTATAAAGCGCTAACTCACCATTTCTCCCCAGAAAAGGTGACTCATTTATAAGATGGCGCCCCTCCCACGGCATCCCCTTAGCAGAGGCCCAGAAGCACATGTTCTAGCCTCCGGACTTTTGAGTTCCTTATCTGCATCAGCTTGATCCATGAGGTGAGCGTGAGGTGAGCCCATCCTCAGAGTGAAGAGAAAAACCCTCCTTCTCCAGCATCCCTGTCCGCCTCCTAGTCACACCTCCTCACGCTCCGAGGGAGTTGAGCAGCTGGTGGCGGGGCGAGGCTCAGAGGGAGGCCACTTGCCCCTTGTGGAGTCGAGGGGCAGCCTCTGGCTACTTTTAATCTGATTGTTTTAGTTCCATTTAATCTGCCCAGTAAATATTTTCCTTCAGCTGCAGAAAAGTATAAATCAGTGAAGTAGTTCACAATCTGTGTATACAGTTCACAGAGCCCAGGCGGACCAGTGGTAAGGGATTTGGGATGTGTTTGCTTTTGTGGGGCAATCACCACAGTGACCCAAAGGCGCTCAGCCGCGGGACACCATCTGGTGAGCATTTATGCTCTGGTAAGTTTCCACTGTCCTGATTCCCCTCGGCAAGATGGGCACGGTTACCCCACCTCACAGGAGCGTCAGGTGAGGTACCTGTGCCTCCCCGGGTAGGCCGTGATGCCAGCGTTCAAACCCAGGTATATTTGGTCCCGGTACCTTTGAGCTCGCTGTTTCCCTATCAACAATCTGTCTTACAGACATGACTCACACAATGTTAACCTTTTCAACTCTAAGGCCAAAAAGTCTAAATTTGATTGGATTGATTCAATCAATTATGGCTTTTTTTTTTTTTAACTGTAAGCATCTCAAAATCAAGATCGGGTATTTCATACTTCCTTTAAAACTCCCCTGGGAAAACAGTAGAAATGAAAACCCGCACACCTGCACCTGGATGAGCACGCATCCAGGTAACTGGCATCACTCCCACAACCAAAAGAACAGTAGTTTGCATGCACAAAACTCATCTGAGGCGGCGACGTGAGGCTGGGAAAAGTGCAAGCCGCTCTCACTAAAGCTGCAGAAAGATGATTCTCTTCCTCCACAACTTGCCAATCAATTTATTCACAAAAGATCCAAACCCAGTTCTTTCACATCAATCTTCTTGATCTCTAATTAAAAATATGCATATTTTAGCATACCCATGCATGACATAATGGGTTTAGATAGGTAACAATATATACAGGAATACATGTATACACATATGTAGACTCATGCATACATATAAATACACGTATATACATTTGGCTAAGTATCTGTAGGATGCAAGGATCCTCGGCATTACGCAGTCGCGCTCCTTTTTTCCTGTTCTTACTGAGCGGGGATGGACTCAACCTTGTGTAAGCTTAAGGGGGACCATGACATGACTTCCATGCACTCCTGTTGTGAAAGAATCATACGTATAACCGCCGTCATTTCATACAGACACAAAACAAAGAAAACATACTGTTTTCCCCAGGACACCAGACAGTCGCATTCACTGCACTTATCACAGTGTGTCACCAGGGGTTGGTTAGTGTTTGTTGAGACCAGGACCCTGTGGGCGTGGCCGTGGGCCGGTTAAGTATGGGGGGGATGGGGGAAGCGCAAAGTGGGGAGTAGCAGGAAAAGTGTGTTCAACATTTTACATGTGGGGAGAATCAAAGATGACAGTTAAAATAACAATTGCAATTTATTGCGTATACATATAGTGATTCCTTCCCCAAAATACGCTTGTAAATTTGTATGACCCCATGCTTGGGAAACTTAGCCAAATGTATGTAAGTGTATTTATATGTATGCATGAGTCTACATGTGTGTATACATGTATTCCTGTATATATTGTCATCGATATAAACCCATTATGTCATGCATGGGTATGCTAAAATATGCGTATTTTTAATTAGAGATCAAGAAGATTGATGTGAAGCCAGAAAGAACTGGGTCTGGATCTTATGTTAATAAAATAATAGCAACTGAAACATAAGTTGAGGAATTTCAAAATCTAATAAATACGAATCGTCTAAGTAAATTAGGAGGAAAATGTATTTTAAGTTACCTAAAAGAATGTGCAGACAGAAATACTAAAAACAACACAGAAAAATTAGAGTAATAGAAAAGGAAAATTTATCATCTTGTATTAAATAATATAAATTTCTAGAAGCTGACTTGTGTTGATGTAACGACATTTTAAATTATAATGTTTATTAAGATTACTCACCAACAATTTTTATGAGAATATTCTTCCCTATATTTATCAAGTGGCTATTTTGAAAATTTTTAGTGATAGCTAAACTGATAGATTGTATCTTTAAATTGTTAATTTCTACTCCATTAGTTACACTTGAGAGCAAAGAGCTTTCCTTTGTCATTTGTATTTTTCCCTCTAAATTTTCTACTCATATTTATTGTTTGATTTCCTTTAGTATGATTTTACTTCTTTTTGCTTTTGGAGTTATCTACATAGTATACACACACACGATATACAGCATAGATGATATAGTATATACTATATATTGCTTAATAAACTGTTTCAGATAATTTTTCTCATTTATCATTAGTATTTTGATGTTTGCACAAAAGCTTTCAAATTTATATCACAGGATTGAATTTTTGGGTCAACTTGTCTTCTTCTACAAAATCTATTAGAGGTATTGAAAGAATTATATTGAAACAATAGATTAATTTGCAGAGAATTGACATAGACTTTATTGAATTTTTCATCCATGGACATGATATAGCTTTATTGTATATATTTTTAATATTTTTAATTCCCAGTGTGAATTTTTCTATACTTGCTTTTCATTTGATTCCAAATTGATGGGACTTTGGGGAGCATATTTTATTATTTCCAATTTTATCAAGTTTTAGTCAGAAATAGTGGCCTGTGTTATATAAATTATTTGATATATGCTACCTCTCCCGCTGGATTAATACTGTATGTTTTCTATTGCTGTGACAACTCATCACAAATTTAGATGCTTAAAGTGACACCCATCTATCAGCCCATAGCTTCAGGAGGTCAGGACTCGGGCTGCGAGTGCCTTGGTTCTCCACTCACTTTCTCATAATGCTGGTCACTGTGTTGATGGAGCTGAGCTCTTATCTAGAAGAACCGGGGGCAAAAGCACTTTCCAGCTTGTCCTATTTTGGGCAACATTCTGGGGAGAAGACTGGGTTTCCCATTTCTCTGCTGCCTGTAGCTGGGAACCTCCTATATTTCAAGCCTCATTATTTTTGTATCTTCAAGGCAGCAGAAAAATTCCCTTCCCTGAATGCACTGGTCTTAGAGGTCAGAGTCTGGAAACTACTGAGCTCTTAGGGACTGTGTGATCCCCACACTTGATGGCCTGGGCAGGACCTGGTGACCTGCAGCCTTCCTTCAATGGAAGGGGCTGCAGACTGCAACATATCTCATGGAAGAATTTTCTGGTTTCTGTACTGTGCAGGAGAAAGGACACAGACCAGACAAACAACCAAAGGAACAGGCATGAACGCCCTTCTCCTACATGTTCCCCAAAGATGAAGATCGATTTTTGAGGACACAGAGTTGTTACAATAAAATTTGCATACCTATAAATAGTGAGGGCGAGAAAAACGGTTAGTGTGTGCGTGTGTGTGTGTTTGTGTGTGGGTGGGTGTATCTGGCTACTGTACTTTAACAATAATTCCTCCTGACATTATGCAAGGTCAGCATGTCACCTCCAGACCACCCTGCTTGAGCTTTGTTGCCTATAGGGCTGGATGGACTTTCTCAGCTGAGAAATGTCACCCAGCACCTTTAGTATTTACGGTGACTCATAAACAGGAAACCAGTCCTGTCCATGACATTGTAACTTTTCCATATCTCAAATCCTTTTATGAAAATGAAAAAAAGAAAGCACCAAACCAAACAAAAGAACTTAGCTGCCTTATGCTTTCCAGGCCAAAATAAATATTGCCAAATTAGTAAGGCATACTGAACAAATTAAGCGCTAAATGCAAATTTATCGACTGAAATCCAATGGCACAGCCACCAGAGTGCTTACGTGGTGCAGCAGCCCCGGGAGGAGGTGTTTGTGTTGGCGAGTTGTGCAGAGAGGCATGGGAACAGTAACAGAAAAAGAGAGCATTTCTGTTACACCCAAGATGAACAGTTTGTTTTAGAAAGTTCAAGTAAACGGTGTCTAACATATATTCACTGAATCCAGAATCCCAGTTGCTACCAAGAGGGAGGTGAAAAAAATAAGCTGGCAAAATTTCCTTCCAAAAAACCTCATTTGGAAATGTTCAAGTCAGCCTCGTAAATCACCGGATGAGATGGAGACATCCTTCCTCATCTCTGAGCTATGAGTAGGCCCCAGCGATGCTTCCCCAAGGCAAACAAGACCTCTTTCCCTTAAGGCCGTTCAAAACCTTACACACTAAGGAAAAGATTTGTCTTAATATTTTTTAATGTCCCACATGGAATATCTGTGATGTATCCTCTCAGTTATGGGCATCATTTGTGATGTCTAAGGTTTAAAAAGTGCATGTATATATTTTCTTTCCATGATTGATTTGGGTGTGGTTGGGTGGAGATTGGTATGTTTTTTTCTGTTTTCCTTCCGACAACAGGTTTAACAGTTTCCCTTCCTACCTGGCTCTTTTATCCCTAGAAACATGGCCCTGAGATGCAGATCTCTGTTCTCACTAGGTGTTGTTTCTTCTTTAGCATAGAGCTCCCCAAGTTTCCTACCATGCCTTCCATCTCCTTTGACACTAGACAGTTGAAAAAGCAGACGACAGAAAACCATTTATCATAGGCTACAAATTGGGGCTAGAATGGGAACACCATAGTGTGCCAAGTCGGGATGGATATTTAGAAGCTCTTATTTTTATTTTTTAAGATTTATTTATTCATACAGAACTGGGGTACAGGCCAGAGGTGCAGGGGTGGTGAGAGGATTCATCAGAGACAGAGTGGGGAGCAAAACAGGCTGACTGATGAAGTACAGTCAGCTGAGGGGAGCAGCGGGCGGGTCAGGAGAGGTCTGCCACACCATGTGGATCACCTCTGGGGTGGGTGGGGTTCGAACTCATGCTGAAGTGGCTTTAGCTTTTTAGTGCTGTGCTTTAACCCACTGCACCTACCAGGAAGGGCCCTAGAAATGTTTATTTTATAGAGTAAAATATTAGAGGCCCACAGAGAGGTTGTAACCTGCCCAAAGTAACACAGTGATTCAGTGCCAGAAAAAATTATTAGAAGATCAGATTTTCTTTATCTGCTGACTCTTAGCCAAAACTCAATATGCTATACTCCCTCCCACATAGTTATTAAGATCTTTCTTTTACAGAGATTCTCTTTTCTCAGAAAGAAACACAGAGTGATAGAGTTAAATATCACCTTCTTCAATGCTGCTTCCTCATTCAAGAAAATCCAGAAGTCTCTAATATAGTGGCAAGTTTAGACCCACAAATAATTTGACTTTTGAAGCTGACCTTTGTTTGCTACAACAGGGGACAAGTTTGAGACTCTTTTCATGCCAGAACAATGGTGAGAGACTAGCAAAGCAGACAGACCCAGTTATAATTGCTGGAGAAAGGAAAGTATGTTCATTTGTCATGAATAGAGATGAAAGTGTCTCCCAAATCATCTATTCCCTACAGTGACATTTCCTATGAAGTCAAGCAAGGTGACATTGTTTTTAAAAGTCTCTAGTCAAGGTAGTGAGCATCCATGTGATTTAACTGATTTGCAGAGCATAATTTTAATTAACTAGAAACCAGCTAGCTGTTTACAGTCTCAGTTTTTGCAACCCACTCAGCCTAGCCCACAGCTTCATAAATGTAGCCTACTTCAGTTGGGGTACTCTGGATTCATCTTAGATTCCTCCCTAGGTCAAATGTTTAAGTCAGTGAGCATTCACTCATGCTCAGAAACATGTCCCTGGACTATAGGGAACACTTGAATTCTTAAAATAGTCTTTTGGACTCATTTTAACCAAAAGTGTTCTAAAAATAAGTATGATCACTTCTGTGTAAATTTCTTGATTACATTAGCCAAAGCTTACTGTTTATTACAGTTTACTGTAATTTACTGTTATTACAATTGGATTTACTGTTATTACAGTTGCGTTCTTAGAGTATTTCTCTTTTAGTCTTGGTTCTTGATGTTGGAATACATAACACAAGCTGCTCTCCATCTAAGCAAGAGAATTCAAAGTCAATTCCATTCCAGGGGTCCACGTTTATTATTCAAGGTTTAGGTGCTCCTTTGATATTGAATATACAACATGATGTCATTGGCTATTGGATAGTTTCCAAGAGTAGAACCTTCTAGATGCAGATGATTTTGGCAATTGTAGTACTTTGACTTTTTCCACACATCAGTTGGTTGGAATACTCTAGGGTTGACTAACCTACCTCAAGGATTGTTTATTATTTACGCTAATCAAACTGTGGCTGTAGAAGTGCTACAGAGAACTCTACAAATTTGAGGAGACATGGTTGTTAGTGTGGTTTCTAATGGAGATGCTGTGGCCAACTTAAAATCTGTGCATATCTTGAAAGCTACTCCCCGTGAAAGTTCATGAGATGCAGCAAGGTTGCGTTTCAGGATGGGTTTTCCTAAGCAGTGACTGGAAGTAGATGGAGGCACAAGGATGATCACCCATTTCTGTGGCATGACCTCTCCTTCAGTCTCACACAATTACCAAGAGTCTGGGGCTCAAGACACAGCTTTGAGTCCCTTAATCTCTGGGGACTTGGCTCTTCCCCACTGGACCTCAGAGTATGTGTCAGTGTCCTCAGAATCTCCTCCCCATCTCTCCTACACAGATGCAATCCAAACTCATCATGCAAATCTAAGTAAATCATTAATCCAATACCCAGCCTATTTAAGAATTGCATATTTACCACTAATCTTGTTGTTCTACCAGCAGTTACTGTTATAACTATCCTTCTGTTTAACATCATCATCCTCACAAGGTGTTTGTTAGATCCTTCATGAGTAAAGACCATAAGCCAATCTCATACTTCAAATATCTGAATTGTAGCTTTCCAGACAAAATCTAAATTTACCATATAGTAAGTCCTCAGTTAATGGCGTCAGTAGGTGTGTGTAAACTGCCACTTGAAGTGAACCAAGTTATAAGGAAACTAATCTGACGAGAGGCTAATTGATAGAAATAGGAGCTGAGCTCCTAGGCAGATATCTGATGACAAAAGGCCATTGACCTTCTAAATAACTACCCCAAATACTTCAAAATAGAAACAATCATTTGTACTCTGTCACTCATTTTTCAATCTGATTATTGCAGTTCTGGGGCTCTGGTGGCCAAAAGCTTATCCTGGCAGTGTGGGGCGCCCACCTGGACAGGACATTTGCAGTCACTTGGGTTGTGACAATGGAGACAACCAGCGAACCTACTGTTGACAACTGTGGGATGTAGGGGGTAGCTGCTCCCTAGAAAAGCCCATGTAAACCCAGGGAGAACATACCGTTCTGTATGGACAGTGGCTTGCTGGATCTGGTTTCCTATTAATATCATGATGAAATGAGATAGTTGAGGATCTGTTAGGACTGCAAAAGAGTATAAGCTACATTTCAGAGAATTGGCTCAATATATTGAAAATATTCCCTTTTATGCCTCCATAAATGTTATAGTTAAAGTCATCCTCAAGCCAGGTAACAGACAGGTATCTGGAGCTACACGCAGATAACGCTGCCTCGACCAGTTTGTTTCTGCCTGGGGGTGTCCTACCTCTCCAGTATTCACACTAGGTCTTTCAAATGATGTAGTGACCTCTTTGAAAAATGTAATTTCATTGCTCTCTTTTTGCCCCCTTTGACAGTGTGATGAGTATGTTGCACATAGCAGGTGTTCAGAGAAACTTCTGAAGTCAACACACATGTCTGGAACCAGGGGTTTGGCTACAGCAGGGGTGGATCGACTAAGTGCGTGTGCAGACTCATTATTCTGCGGGTCTTTCCACAGTCAGGTGTTTCTATAGCCCCCATTATCCCACTGACAGAAATATACCTGACACTGGCGGGCATGTACACATAGGCACAGGCACTCACACAGGCTCGTGTGTGCATCCCGGTATCCTCAGGCACCAACGTTCCCTTCCTCTGCACCCCAGACTCGTCCCACTCGCAACTCCATGTTCAACTGACTCTGCTCACAGACAGCCTGGCAGACACAGGTGCACCCCTTTGAACCAGTACACCTATACACTGCATGCATCACACACCTGCGTGCATGCCAGGTGCCTCTGAAGCTGGGACTGAGAGGCAGGAAACACCCCGAATCCCTGCTGGAGTAGCAGTCACAGCAGTACAAAAGTATCACATTAAAAAAAAAAGTCTCTTTCTCCCCTGGAGACTGCCAGACAATGTCAATGACTTAAAGGATCCCAGAGACTGAGTCTTCTGGGACTTGGCCCGGGCTAGTTCCTGAACAATGCATAAATTGTCAGGTCCAATGAGAAGAGCACATTGTGTTCACTAAGTGCCTTGAGGAGCAGTGTCCCAGACTTCCAAGACAATATTACTATTGTCTCCAACGTTCAAACCTGTTGTTTTATCTTTGAGGAAGTTTATTCCTAGATAGAGATCTTCCAACACCAGCTGAAAATGGCAGCCTTGACAGACCTCAGCACATTTATTGCTGCTGGATGAGATTCATTTAAAAGCTGGTGAGTTTTCTCCTGGACAAATACGGCCACTAGCCACGGTGCATCTGCCTTTCTAGAACACACAGACCATAGGAACCAGTCCAGTCACTGGTGGGAGCTACAGGGCTGTAAAGACCAACGGGAAGGGAAAGAGTTTAAACTTTAACTTCTTCAGACATCATGGGGCCATCACAAACATGAATCAGAAACACCCACTGAGAGCATTTTTCACAGTAACTGGGCAGATGACAGAGATAACAAGCGTGAGTAGAGCTGGAAAGTTCGATGCTGATAGCATCTTAGACCTGTGTGCATGGAGACAGTACTTCTTAGATGTGAGTCAGAGTTCACATCTTTGGTTTCCCTCTGACCTACAGTAACAGAAAGAAAAATGAATCCAGACATCACTGTTGGGAGACACTCTCTGGAATGCTCACCCCAGAAGACCCCCATCCATACCGTTCCTTTTTACAGAAGAACCACAGACATGAACAGAGAGGAGCTTGGTCCCTGAGACCTGAAAATGTAGGGGGAAAACACAGTCTTGTATCCAGGGTGTTGGGCTGTCACTTTAGGGTTTCTGTTTTCTAGCTTTCCCACCAGACATCATGGGGCCATTAGACTGTTACATAATTAGACTGTAATATCCTAAAACCTGATGACTTTTAGGACAGAGTTTTCAAGATAGTTAAGGAAGAGAATCTTTCAAATTCTTTATGTTCCAGGTGTCAGTAGGTGAAACTTCTCAGAAACGCTACCAGGTCAGGGGGCACAGAACCAGAGGTAGAAGCATGTATGGCTGGGCATATTCTGGGCTTGGATGGTTTCTACCAAAGGCCAGGAATCAAACCCTTGAAGTGTTTGGCTCCATCTAGGGTAGAGAGTCATAGTGTAGTCTCCAGACCTGACCTGGGATCGCTGTATAACTAATTTCTACCCTCAAGGAGACAGAGCTGCCCAGGTTCTTAGAGACCATAAGCTCCAACCCATTTTATAGTCATATATAGCGTGGGAGCCAGAATAATGGGCTTCCCAAGGTGCTCTTGCCCCAATCTCCAGAACCCATGAATATGGATCCTGACATGGCAGAAAAAGACTTTGTCAATATGACTAAGAAAGGGATGTGGAGGTGGTGTGGAGGTTGTCCAGGATTATCCAGATGGCCTTGTGCAATCCAAGGGTCCTTTAAAATGGAGAGCAAGACAGGAGAGTGAGATGAAGACAAAGAGAAGGAACACTGGAGGCAGAGAGCAGAGTGACCACTGAGGAAGTTATGGGCCAAGAGTGTGGAATCCTGTGGATCCTGTAGAATCTGCAATTTCTCTCCCCAAGCATTCAGGGAGGAATGCAGCCTTGCTGGCACCTTGGGCAAAGCCTCAAGTCACGCATTTCTGACTTCTGGTCTCTAGAATGCTCGAATGAATTACCATTGTTCTCAGTCACCCAAATTGTGGTGGCTTGTTACAGCAGTGATAGAGAAACAAAAGCAAGAGTTGGGAACCAAAAAATCTGGGACAAGGGCCACGTCTTCTTTCTTCTTCCTGTTGTCTGGAAAACATCTCCGTCACCCCCATCCTTCACTTGGCCTACTTCTGCCACTGTCAAGCCTTAGCTAGGACACATGGGGGCATCGCCCCCTCTCAGCCTGGATTCTGGAATCCTTCCTGCTGCCCCATGCACCATGTGTCTCCTAAGAGAGTGTGCACACTGCAGACTGATAACTGACGTGTTTATCCTCCAGCAGAACGTGAACTCCTCATGGGCATCATGTGTGTCCCTTGTCCTCTGATCACAGACAGGTGGCACGAGTCCCTGGTTTTGTGTGAACACAGCAAAGACTAAATGAAAGTTCTTTTTCAAACACTCAGCATTTTAAAGCTCTTTAGTACTAAAGAAATGTGTCTTTCCTCTGGGGTATCATTCTTGTCTTTGCTGTTTGTTTTCCAGTAAGGCAAATCTTGGAGATACTTTGGAGTCTTGAATCCAGGCGGATTGCCTGTAAAGTGATAGGATCCCAGAGACAGGCTCAGAGGCACTAGTGAGCTGCAGGACTTAAACTTCGAGCTCCCCAGGAAGGGGCCTCCTTGAGTCTCTTACTAAATTGTTGCAGCCGGTTGGGGAAGAAGCTCCCTTCTCAGGGTGGTGGAAACCAGTTTCTGACATCCCCAAATTCCTAGCAAAACTAGACCCCCAAAGGGAAGCTCTTTTTCTAGGATACAGAGGAAACACCAATGCCAGATACATTTGGTAATTGTTGAGTGATTCCAAAAATCTGTCAAGGACTAATTGCAAATCTGTCTTTATGCACATGAAAATAAACAGGAACGAAGACGTGTCACCAGCTCCCAGATCTCAGTACCACCGAATCGATCTAGAAGAGTGGGTTATTCCGGGAAAGAGAGTTCTGGCTCCTATGCTTTCTGGACTCTTCTGTGCTCCTCTGTGGGTACATACCCACTCTTGTAGTGACCCTTGGTGGCTCCCCACCTAAGCAAGCAACAGGACTCACCCATCTTCTCTCTTCAGACTGGAGTCTGTGGGGATGTGGGGTATCCCCAGGACCTTCATGGGTGGGTATGACGCCTACACAGCTTCTGGTGTGTGGCCAACCTGCCACAGCTAGAAGGTATGCTAGCTCATCACAGTCCATTGGGTCCTTTCTGGTAGCTACAGTTCTATAGTCAGATATATAGGGTTTGTTTTAGTTTAGTTCTATGAATGAAACCATCTAGTATATTTTTCTGATTTTTGTAGATGGGGAAACTGAGGCCCAGAAAAGTATCCAGAGTCATTTGACCTCATTAAAGTCCGTGCAGAATTCAGTATTTTTGATTTCTAATCTATGGTTGTTCCCACTTTGCTAGATGGCAGATAAGTCATCTGGGTCCTCATGTCACTCTGGAAACTCCATACGGAGTAAATGAATAAGTCATAGCTATGAACTCAATGGAGACCCTGTCCTCCTACATCACCCCTAAACATGCTCTCTGCTTCAGCTCTGCAGTTGGGTTGTTGGGTTACAGTCCCTCAAGTTGGGCCCACTAGGACATGGGAAATGAACTCCATCCACACGAGACTCAGAGCCCACCTAGGGATTCCTGTATCGGCAAGATGAGGGACAGCTGCTCAGCTGGAGACTGAAACCTTGGCCTTGGCTGCTTCATCAAAGGTGCCTGCCCAGTTACCACCCTCTGCCACAGTCACTCTAGAAGGTGCTCAGGCACGGTGGGTGGGGTTGGGGGGCCCTTGGACTCTGCGTTTACTGTGCTGTGACAGTCTAAAACCTGTTCAGTCAGGTTCCCTTGTACTGGAATTCTGGGTTTTATGTAGGGGGCCCACGGCCAGCTGTTTATTATTTTAAGACTCTTGATTGCTGCCCTTAGACATGGGGGTGCAGCAGAGGGTGGCGGCCTACTGTTCACAGCAGCTGCCATGGCTGTCTGGATGACAACGTCGTTCTGCCCTAGCAGTGGTCCCTGGGGTGGAGCTTCCACATTCCAGAGCTCTGCTTGCCAGATGACTGGAACCAGTTCATCTCATCCATCATTGGCGCAAAGAGCCCAGGCTCCGTCAACGTGACTTTTGTGTGGCGAGACCCCAGAATTCAGAGATATGGGGCTGCTAGCTTAGTCTGGGGTTGGTGAAACATCCTTCTGCCTCCCTGGCCTTTTACAATGTGTCCTTCTGGGTGCCCCACATGGTAAAAATGCCTCAGTGTCCCCCTGGAACATCTGTTATTGCCCAATCCAGCTCGACTGCTCCCAGCCATGTCCCAAGAAGCCAGCGCTCAGTACTTTCAATAAAACAGAGCAATGTCCTCAAGCTGTAAATGCCTCCCAAAGACAATCGGACAGAACTTCATTGTTTCAGGGAAGAAGGCGCCTCACATAGCGGTCAAATTGTGGTTACCGGAGCCCTGATGATTAATCCGCAGAGAGGATGTGCAGGAGAGAGGAGCTGGCACCATTCCTGCAGAAGAAGATTCTCTGACTGAACATGTGTACCAGAAACACAAGATTTCCATTGTGAAGATTTCTTGAGCCGCCCCTGTTTTCCCAGTGGCAAGTTGGCATGCAAGCCATTACCTTTCTCTTTGCTCAGAGAGAGGGTACTTTTGAAGGGTGAATGTTTCATACTTCAAAATATACATTGTGCTTCTTATAATCATACTTTGGAAGGTATACACTTACTGTGTTTTATGAAATTACTGATTAGAAATGGGATATGAACAAATGGTGCATGGAGAAATTCAGATTCTGATCAGTTTATATTTGGTATAAATAATTTAATTATAGTTAGTATCTTTTCTTCCAAAAGCTCTATGCCAAGATCTTTTGAAGCCACTGCAGGAATCCTCAGCTCTGCCAACATCTCTGAGTTTCTGTTTCCTCGTTCAGATCAGTTTGCTCTGAGGAATAGACCGTAAGATGCATATATGATACCCTTGTTCCTCTGGTTCAGTAGAATAACTTTTTGAAGATGGCATTATGATTTCGTACTGTTCTGAATTATTATTTTTTTTAAAGATTTATTTATTCATACAGAACTGGGGTACAGGCCAGAGATGTGGAGGGTGAGAGGATTCACCAGAGAGAGAGCAGGGAGCAGAACAGGCAGATGAACAAAGTACACTGCTGAGGGGAGCAGCGGGCGGGTCTGGAGAGGTCTGCCTCACCATGTGGATCTCCTCTGGGGCAGGCGGGAATCGAACTCATGCAGAAGTGGCTTTAGCTTCTTAGTGCAGTGCTTTAACCCGCTGCACCACCAGGGAGGGCCCGTATTCTGAATTATTTTTAAGATAAATTTCAGTAATAAAACTTTCTGGTCACTTCAGAATCCATTTTAAGGACTGACAAGCACCAATCTGGGGATGAAGATGGGGAATGATACAAGAAGTAGGTATTTTTTTTTTTATGATAATGCTTTTACCAAGAAGACATACCATTCTTTAATGCATATGGATCTAACAACAAAGTGTCTAAATAATTGAGGTAAATCCTGATAGAAATGAGGGCGTATTAGCTGAACCCTTTATTATAATTGCTGGTAATTTAAAAGCCATCTATCAATTGCTGACAGATCCATTTACTGAAATCCAACCAAAACACAGTTGAAATGAGCATAATTAATAATCAACTGAATAAATTCGCATCTGTAGAATATCATATTCAACAACAGTAGGATATGTATTGTTCTCAAGTTCATATAGTCACTAAGATACATTGTATTGAGGACCATAAAATACATCTTCATAAATTTTCAGTAGAAATCATAGCAAATAGATTCTTAGACTATGGATGATTTAAACTAACTACTCATAACAGGAAGATTGGAAAACTACAAAAACAAATCTAAGAGATTAAATATAGTTCTAAAGGATTTATGGGTCAAAGAAGACATCTCAGTAGAAATGTAAAAATGTCAATCTTAGTGATAATAAGATTTACTGCAATTTGTGGGATGCAGAGAAAGCAGTGCTTAGAGGAAAATTTGTAGTACTGAGTGAAAGGAAAGGTCCACTGACTATAAAAACAAAGAAGCAATAAGGTATTTGGTAATAATTCAGATATCAATATGGATGAGAGAAACAATGATCAGATAGTTCATGTTTCTACTTTGTGTGACTAGGCCTTTCATCCAGATGCTCCACTCTGCTAATAAATGTCTGCTTGAAACTTTGGGGAAACCAAGGTCAGAGGGCACTGCCTGCTGATCTGTGTTCAGAAGCAAGCCATCTGTCAAGGCAGAATGCGCTGAGCTGTAGCTTGTTTTCATAACCTACCATCACATCGACCAGGTCTTGAGACTCTGAAGACAAAGCAAAGAAAGTTGGGTCTCTGTTTTGAGCTCAAGGCCTTTTAATATCATCAAATGTCTCCTTGTTTCCTCCTGAGCAGTAAGGCATGCTGTTCTGAATGGGACCTTTTATATTTGGAAATTCCAGAATTCCAGTTGCCCTGACTCTCTCTGGTGCCAAATGACATCTTCAGAGACTTTGAAGTTGCATGTTTGAAGGAAGCTCAGTCCTACCCACACCTTTCACCCCATGTGCCTGTTCACAATTCCAGATACCAGGAGAGCAGTGGAAGCAGCTTCTGGCAGCCAAATGGTGGGAGCTAGAGTCAGGAGGCCAGCATTGCCCACCATCCCGCCTTCCCATGCTTAGCTGCCAAGAACAGATTTCCAGAAGCTCTGTCTTCAAGGAGGGGTCAGCTCACCTTGAAGAGATTCCACTCAAGTATCTTCTGTATCCTGGCTCTACAAAGGGTCCCCCTGGGAGAGGCTGGCCTTCCCTGACCTGAACCCCAGCAGCCCCACTAAGGTCTCTATGGCACAGACATTTATGGAGCAGGTAAATGTTCACTGCTTATTTGGCATTTGATTTTCCTTCATCATTGTAACAAATACCATCAAGCCTCCTCCATAGATGAGAAAGCAGAAACCCAAGACTTGCAGGCTTGCCCACATTTTTAAAGCTACTGAGTAGAGAGAAGATACTCAAATCCATGTCCATTTAACTCTAGTATGGGCTCTTTCTTTTAGGACATGCTTATATCCAGATCCCTCTCCTGTTGTGTTTGGCCATTAATAATCCTTTTCCTTGGACTTGCTCCTTGAGAGATGCGCCTTGGGCAGGCTCATCCTGGCTTGACGGTCTCTGGTAGTTTGCTTTCATTCTGGTGGTGCTTGTCACTTCCTTTGGCCCTCTGTAAAGACCCAGAGCCCTCGATTCTCTTAATTGCTACCTCAGTTTCCCAACTACATGTGTCTGAGATCCTTCACTTCTGTTACCGAGGCACAAAGGACATTTAGTGAAGCACATCCTGTCTAAAGTCAAAAGGGATTTTAGGCCAGCCCAGGGGAAGGCTGTCAGAGTGGAGGACCAGAATGATGTTTTCTAATCCCCGCTCCCAGCACAGTGTTTACCCCATGCATGGATAAGTGGGTGGGTGGGGCTTTCAGAGATTAGCCCACCATGGATGAGCAATTGAGAATATCAAGAAATTTCCCTTCTCCTCTAGGAAATCAAAAACTCATATGCCCATACACAATGTTAGGATTTTAGTATATTATTGTCATTTACCATTTCATTCACTATTTACTGAGCAGCAACTTTCTATTCAGTTATGATAAGGGAAAAACAAACTAGAGTAAGTTAGACTCAGTCCTCAAAGAGCCTGAGGTAGGACACAGACTTGAGTTTCAAACTAGAGACTGAAAGAGAGAAGAGATTGGATTCCCATCCCATCATGAGAGAAAAAGAGGAAGAGATTTCCTGGATGACAAGAGCTAGATTTACTACTTGGATGATGTAGTAAGGAGTAAAACTTGGCATTAAAAAAGAGAAAATAAAGGAATTTAAAATAAAAAAGGAAGCAAAGACATTTAAAAGAAAAGAACACTTTTGCTCTCTTCTCCATCGAACAACAGATGTGCGGGTTATTCGGTACCAAGCTATTCTCTGATTAGGTGTTCTGTGACTTGACTTAATTCTGACATTAACTTAATTCTGACCAACTCCCAGAGTTAGTAGAGACCCCGCAGGTTAAAGGCACTGCCCCACAAGCCAGCCCTTTTTTCACATGCCAATCACAAGTCCCAGGGTGTCACTTTGGTTATAAAATGAGTCCCCCCAACCTTTCTCCAGGTTGGACAATTTGCTAGAACAGATCACAGAATTCACAGCAATATACTGTTTAGCTGATCAGCTTATTATAGAACACAACTTAGTGACAGGTAGATAGAAGAGACACAGTGAGCACTGTAGGGAGGGGCGTGGGGCTGACAAATCCTCTCTGGTGGCAGCATCGTCTCAGCACCTCAGAGTGACCACAAACTCAGGATCTTCACACGCTGCTGCTGTTAGATCTCTTGGGAGATTTTCTCACTTTAGCATGATCAACTAAATCATTGGCCATTGGTGATGGAACTCAAGCTCCAAAAGAGATTGAGGCCAGTGAATGATCACCTCTCCCATCACCCAGTTGGTTCTCTTAGAATATCACTCCTCTATCCTTCAGGGCTTTCCAAAAATCACCTCATTAGTACAAACTCAGGTGCAGTTGAAAGGGATTTATTATGAATAACTAAAGACACTCTCCTCACCCCCCACCATTCAGGAAATTCCAAGGGTTTTGGCAGCTCTGTGTCAGGAACTGGAAAAGCAAAGCAAATATCTAGCTTGTATTTTATCACAACCTCATTGTATTCCATACAGAGGGAGCAGAACAACTACACAGAACAGGTGTGAACAAACAAGCATCAGATGTGGTTATAACAAAGAACTTTTGAGAAGGGGGTGTGAATGTTCTTGAACAATCAGTAGCAGTCTTGCTATGTTAATGAGTTTGCAACTGCATGAATAATAACTGTGCTTTACACGCCCAGAATGCCCTGATGGGCAGTTACTACTCTAAGTGCTTTACATGAATGCCTCATTAATCTTTGCGACCACTCCGAGGTAAGTGCTCTTATTATGGCCATCTGATATATGCGAGCCGAAGCCCAGGACCACACAGATGGTCCGTGTGAGCGCTGGGATTCTAAGCCAGGCAGTCTCTAAATCACCACGCCCCTCCTCCAGAAATATGATGGAACCGCCTCTTTGGGGACTGAGGCGGCCCTGTCTGAGCACAAGCACCATATGGATGTAAAGGACAACACAGAACCTCCAGCCAGACTCACAGCAGCTCCAGCCCCCGTGACAGCACCAGGATGGCAAGTGTCACTGTGCTGGCCAGGATGGCTCGCTGTACGGAGTCAGTTCTGTGGGTCGACATGCAAGAAACATCGACTCTAGTGGAAACAGAGACTCCATGGAAAGTGACCTCACTGGCTACAGGCTGGAGTTGCTTGCTTTAGTCTTGGCCACACCAGCCCTTTCCTCCTCTCTGGCAGCCTCGATAGCCTGTGGCCCCATCCCAAGGCTGCCGTAGAAGACCTCTGTGTGCACAGGGTGGTAGCTCCTGGCAGCTCTGGGTATCTGCTTTGCTCCATGAAGGAACTCACCCATTTCAGTAGCAATCTGCAAGATTACGCACAGAAACCCAGGCAGAGATATTTATAATGTGTGACCATGTTTCCCTGCTCCGAAAAAAAAAAAAAAAACTGGAAGAAAATGGTGTGATTCATTGAAAAGTTTCACTGAAAGATGCATGTAAGCACACGGTTTATGGCATTTTTATTATAGTACAGCAATGTATTTTTCTCCCACAAAACTCAGATATACCTTCTCTTCTCTACCAGCTCCATGAAGTAGGCAACAATTCTTTTTGGATTTTGCATATGAGAAATCTGAAGCTCAGAAAGTGAGGAAGAGATAGAGTCAAGCTTCCCAACTCCTTCCTATCTTTTGGACTTTCGGCTCACTGCTTATCCTCATGGGTGCTGCTTTTCTCAGCCTCCCGAATTCAGGTCAAACACTCTTTCTTCCACCTGATACTAACTTATTTATTAAAAAGGATGATACTCTGCCTATATATACCAATTCAGGGGTTTTGTTCTAAGTGAGTAGCAATTCGGATTGGTCTGTGAGCCTGTCATGGAAAATATTTTGATTATTGTTTATGTTTTACATTTAACTTTTTTCTAGTGTGTATGATCATCTGCACATATACTATAAGCTATATATAAGCTATATATATAATATATATATTATAGCATATATTAAAAGTAGATAAAGAAGCAAAAGGAAAGATAAATTTGGTCAGCCACTAGAATTACATAAAATATATGTTGTAGTCTGTTAGACTTGCTAGAGTTGAGGTGCTTGTTGGCTTCTAGATCCCTAAGGAGCCAATGGCAGAAGAAACGCTGACTGGTGCACACAGATGATGCAGTGTCTCTTCAGGAGAACCCAAGACAAAGCACATTGACAGAAAATCACCTTCTGTGATTCCTCCAAATGAGTACACTGTCATTTAACTAGCATTATCCCCATAACATCTATAAAATCCTGAGCATGTAGGTAGTTTCGAAGGGTCATTATATGGACTGTTTAAATCAAGAGGTCCACACTTGGATATTTCATAGCCTTTAGTTGTTTATGGGCATCTGAGGAAACTGCCTTCTCCTTAGCTAGAAGATAATTTTTCTGATGCATTGCTCTAGATGCAAACTTTCTATGGAAAATTACCAAAAATAATAACTACTGAACTGTAGAAATAAGAGCTGAACTACAGCTAAGGGGATGGGAATATAAGGGCTAAGATCTTTCTTACCTGGTTGAATACCTTTCTCCACAACACAAGGAAAGATAGTGTTTGTTTTCAGTGCCCTTAATGTAACAGGTAGAAAAATCTTACAATTATTCCAGAATTCCTGTCTACTCCAGACATACCAGAGTCAGTGCTATTTTTATGGCCATTCATTTGTTCACCCATTCGTTTGTTCTTAGTCATGAATACATCAAATGCCACAATGTACCTGGCTCCATGGGCACAGAGATGAATAAGACACTGGTCTAGCCTGTAAGAAGCTACTGAGAAAGGGAGAGACCAAAGTGTAGACAATAATCCCCACACAAAAGGGTAGACTGGTCCCAGAGAGATGGTGTATCCAGAGTAGTGGGTGAAGGCAAGAGACCAACATCACCGCCTGGAGGCTAGGGATGGGTTCCCAGTGGTGTTCATGCCTCAATCCAGGCCTGATACAATTCTCTCAAGTATGTGAGCATGTGGGGAGATTATCAATGAAGCAAGAAGTGTTTTAATGGCCTAGCAGGAAACAAGAATGGAAAACCTGTTGGGCAACAACAAATTTAAGGGATAGAGAGCAGGACTGATCAACGACCTCCCCCACAGCCAGATCCGAATGCTCATCTCTGGTTACTACATTATCAGAGGAGAAAAAATCCCAAGCACATGACTTCTTTAAATTTTCAAGGGGGTTAATGGACAGATTCTTTCGTTGTTGCCTACATTAGGCTCTGAAGAGGGGAATTGAGGGAAGGAGCAGAATGGAAATACTCTGGGTGCAACCGGGCTGTCTGGGGGTCATGCCTCAAAGACATGAGTCAGACTCTGTCCTTTACCCTCAGAAAGGCCATTTCCCCCCAACATCAGTATCATATGATGTACCATCTTCTATGACCTACTACTTACTCATCCTCTTGCTGAAAAGTTCTGGCCTTGGGCTTTGTATCTTGGTCTTGCTTAAACTCCATTCTATATAATTGGCTTGCAGCTCCCATGGCCAAGAAAGAATGTGTTGACTTGAACTTGTTGAAGAGGCACAAATAGCAAAGCCAGGAATTTGCAAAAGTCATTCCTTAATATTTATTTATTTTTTCAGCAGTGAGGCGCTGCCTGAAAAATGAGTGAAGAAGGAGTGGTCAGGTACGAGGGGACAGCTTCTCTTTATGATTCCATGACCTGTCCTCAAAGTAGCCGGGAAAGGAGCCTACAGATTCTTATAAGTGGTGTGTACTATGGAAGGTGAGTTGGTTAAAATTTTAAATCCCTATTCAAAGCGACCCTTTGATGATTTAGGAAGCAATATATTAACCTGCAGCATGCTCAGCAGATCCCCTCTCCAAGTCGGGGGGCAAGTTTAATGGTCTTGAGAAATTTAAAAGTCCAAACAGAGAGATTATACATGTTCTAGTTACACAATGAACAGGCAGGATGTATACATTTAATTCTCCTTAGAATTTTGGCATGAGGCCTTTTTCATTTTCTTTAGAAGAAAATTTTGCAGTGAAAAAGGTGAAATCATTGTCTTCACTTCACGCTGATGTTTACACTCAGGTGTCTGGGTCCCTGTGATTGTCAGCCTACTGCTGAATCTTTCTCACTGGCCTACCGTGCCAAGGCACAGTGAGCACTCATTAGCCAGCTTGCCTTACGGCAATAGCAGTCTCTCATTCTAGTTAAAGTGACTCTTTCTCATACATGGTAAATGATTTTTCGCTACACAAAATGTGCTGAAGCATTTATAGTGTGGCCAGTCACAAGCCACACAGGAATAGGGCTTTCCTTTTAAAGAATAGTGTGTGCCTGCCCTGGGTCTTTGTTGCTCACTTTCAACAATCTTTGCCAGCTCAACATTCTGCAAGCAAGTGTAAATCCTGCCATGGGAAAACGAGGTGTGGAATATGTGCCTTGCTTGATGACATCACCTCTGCTTAGGGCTGGAAATTGTGTTACACTCTGCATACAGATCCCCATTCCTGAGGTGCCAGATTTGATGGCTGTGTATTCTGAGCTTGAAAATCCATCACTTGAGGAATGGAGAATATCCCTTCTGCTTCACTAAGAGTCAGACGAGCATCTTGAGGGAGTACGCTGACCCAGAAGACCAATGAATAGAAGATTTTACACCTGAAACTGCTACTGATTTGGGCCAGATGCTTGTGATTGGTTTACTATAGGATTCATTTATGTACTTCTGGTAAACCAATTAATGAATGCAAAGATTGTCTCATTCCTGAGAGGGTCTACCTTTATTTTGAGATTTCAGGACCCTCACGAAAGTCTTTAAACTTATGAATGCTGGAAATTCTATCATTATAAGGCAATCTCTACAGCTTATTGCATTTCCCTGGGAAGGAATGCCTGTTAAAGCACCTTCAGCGCAATAATTATCAACCTGGGAGAAGGGGGCCTCAAGAGACATTTGCCAGAGTCTGAAGACAATCTTAATTGTTACAACCTGAGTGAGAAGACACCACCAGCATCTAATGAGTGAGGTTGGAAGGTGGTTAAGCATCAGCAGTGCAAAGGAGAGCCCTCCACAACACAGAATCATTCAGCCCCGATGTCTACAATGCCAATGAGGAGAAACCCTGTCTTAGCAGAGAGGGAAGCAGCATTGGGAATTTGATCCCTCCTGTGGGCCAAATTAGGAAGCTGTAATAGGGAGGACACATAATGGAAAACACCTTGTCTTTTTGCTGAGGATTAGCTCTGAGCCAATGCTAGAGAAGCCTGGTCTTCAGGATGCTTTTTGTTAAAAGCTCAGAGAGAATAGAATGAAACAAAGATGCAGACTGCCCCAGGCCTTGCTCAGAGCTGGGGGGTTCCAGCAGGAAAATAGGAAGTTTCCCTGGAGAACAAAGAATACAAATCCAGGTGCATGGCCTACAGCAACCCCAGAGCCTCAGACAGATTCCACATTGGTTTCTCCTAATGACTTGTGTTTTTAGTCATTGTAGCA
Organism: Condylura cristata; assembly: GCF_000260355.1. Lineage (NCBI taxonomy): Eukaryota > Metazoa > Chordata > Mammalia > Eulipotyphla > Talpidae > Condylura > Condylura cristata. The sequence goes on from NW_004567121.1 coordinate 32,392,850, forward strand.
AACACACTGATAAGTACTCTGCAGTCAGTTGCCAGGGAGATTCCAAACCAGTAGAGCACAGCTGGGTTTTTCAGAGGGAGGGCCTGCCCTCAGATCTTCACAGACAGGCCTCTCTACAAATTGACAATGGAGGGTGCGTGGAGGGCAGCCATCTTCCCCAGGCAAACTCTCCCAAAGTGATGCATATTCAATTCACTTTTCAACACAGGCTAGACATGACAATTGTTTATTAGACTATGATTTTCTTTTTAAAAAGGTGAGCAGCTGTGGGAAGCAGAGCTGTAACACTGTTGAAAGGATGGTGTCTTGTGTTGCTGGCTTCTTGTCCCCAGCCCGCCAACAGCACATGCTCCCTGCACAGACACTCACTTTGACATTTCAGCTCGCATCGTGCCCACTGTCTCTGCAGATTCTATCAGTGACTCACCAACTTCTCAAACTAGACCTCGCCATCACTCGCTTTTGCACCATTTGCTCTTAAAGAAACGGTCCGAAATTCTTTGGTGTTCTCTTTGCCAGATGAAGTCACGTGGTAACCACAAGGGGACTTTGTGCTGGTGCCTCAGCTCCTGTTAATGCTGCTTGGCGGGAGTAAGGCGAGTCGTCGTGGCCAAACTTCTGAGCGGTGGGAGAGGCCAAACTTCTGACTGCCAATTAAGCATCAAGGTGGAAAATCTTTGCCTTTCTTTTGGCTCAGGTGAGTCGGTTGGGGGAAACATTAAAACTAAACAGGCCAGAAGAAGAAAGGTTTCATTTTTTAATGGACTTGCATAGAGTGAGTTGTGCCTGCATGAATGTCCCGTTGGTAACCCCCACCACATCCATCACACCCGCAGGCACACACACACACACACACACACACACACACACACACCACCACCACCATCAAACCCTTCCCAGAATAGTCGCTGGCTTCTATTGCTGAAGCTCTTAGGGGGGCAGATCTGTCTGTCACCCAAAGGCAGGTCACATCCCAAGGTAACAGGTCAGCCTCCACCCACACGACCCTATTAAAGCAGTCACCTTGTGTTCCAGAACAACCTCTGGAACACACATGGCTGGATATTGGGCTTGTGAGATTAATTGGGAAAAGAGTTTGAAGTCACTTGACCAGGATCTTGCAACTGAGTGTCACAAGCGAAGCATAAACCGAAGCCTCTGATCGGCAGTCCCGGACCTCTTCTGTGAGCTGTGTGTTAACCTTCACACTCCTCTTGGTCATTGGCATTTGGCTCATGTTAATGGTGAATGGGCAGGCGCCGATTTAATGACATGCGAGACATGTCTTTTGTTTTTAGCATTTATGTTTCCCAGGGGGAAGGTGGACTGAGCCCGCCCACAGGCATATCTGGACTGCCTTGGGTTAGAAAATCCCTTATTTTCACTCAGGGCCATGTGACAGCCTAGTGACAGTCCTTCAGGTTTCTCCCAATGAATATTTTCTTCACAGCTACTGCCTGTGGTTCTCAGCATTTCAAGGATAAGTGTAAGAAGTGCGAGTTGATGATTTTACTGTGTTTTACAGATGACCAAATTGTGTCATAGAGACATAAAAAGACTTGCTTAAAACCACATGCCACATTCCATTGCTTAACAGTCTGATTGGGGGGAGGGGCATGCATTTGTTACATGCAGGTTTTGCAAAAGGGAGTTGCTGTTTTACTTTTTTAGGAAAATGGAATGCATCGCAAAAATGTTGTAGACACATTGGCTCTGAAATTCTTTGAATTTATTTCGACTTGCTAGTTTAGGGCCAGGAAGTGTCCAGGTTGCTCCATTCACACACACATTGTCCTTTGTCCAAAGAATCGACATTTCCCCTGAAGTCAAACTAAAGGTCCTTTGGAAAGCGTGGTCCAAGTTCTGCTCCTCTGATGCCTAGCTCTGGAATCAGCAATTAACATCTCTCCCTCCTCTTCCCACTATCTCTCCTTTATTCATGACTTTGCCCAGGGGTATTCTATAAGTATTTATTGAATGCATGCATGTCAAGGAAAGAGCAGTCCCTAGGGGTTCCTCAGTAAGCAAATCACCTGATGCTTGGGTATGTAGTGTGGTGCGTGTGTGGGGTTATGTACATATGTGTGGACGACATCAGCTGTATGATTATATACTTAAAATACAAAAATTCTCATTTTGATGCCTTTTAGATCAAAGGTATAAGAGAAAAGTATTTTCTAAGACTTTTGGTTCCAAACCTCCATACAGCGTTCCATAATCTGCCCTTTGTAACCTGGAAGGACTTTTAATTCAGATTCACCTCTTGTGTCTTTTAGCTTGGATATATCCTTGGGAAATACACATGTTTCTCTTGCTACTAGAACTATAACACAGACTAAACCACCCTGCCCAACTTTACATTTCCCTGCTGCCTCCATACTCCACCAGTGGGCCATGCGCACCTGCTCAGGTGACATGAAGGTATCACGAAGGTACACGAAGGTGCTAAGGCTGGTCTCTGCCACAAGTTCCCTCCCGACCTGGTGACAGTGATACGGGGGAGTCAAATGCCTTCAAGCCTTTTCTTGTGGATTCCACCTGCCTCACACAAAGGTTCTTTTCTCCCTCTCCTTCTCCCTTTCTCTCTTTCTCCCCCCGCCAGCCTACCGCATGCTTGAGCCCCACCTTGAGTTCACCCCATGTGGCTCTCTCGTTGCATGACTGTCACAGTCTCCCCTGGACCTGGACTATAGTAACCTTTGTTTCCTGCATCTCTCCCATGTCCCTCATACAGTTGCACTGACCCTCTCTGAAAGAATGTGAAACGCCCAAGTATCAGCTATCGCTCACTCTTCTACCAAGAGATGAACACACACTCATGCCTGAAAGCAAACAGAACAGGCTTCACCCAGTTCCCCAGGGGGCCCCCTGGCACTCTGGTGTTGGTGCTCTCTGTCGACTCGGCCAGTGAGGGTATTTCTGACTGTTCCAGGAGGGTGGGCAGGGGAGCCCTCCCAAACCACTCCTCCATGACCGTTCCTAGCGTGTCCCGGCAGGCAGCTAGGATCATTCTGAAGACACGTCCACATTGGTTGGGTCTTTGACTTCTGTGGTGTCAATGCTTTTCTAACAATTTGATTTCAGTCCATTTTTCAATCTGATTTAGTACCACCTGTTAGAGTCCTTTCAATATTGCTTTCCTTAGACAGCACTCCCAGCATCTTCAGGCACCAGCTCATATGTGAAACTCATGTTCCATCTGTTTATTAGGAATATTGATGTCTTACATGTAGAGGCTTGTACACGCTATTTTCCATAATCCACGAAATAACCCTATAAGGTAGGCATTGGTCTGACACATTTTTTGACTAAATGGAACCTAGGAAGCAGGAAAGCCAGCCCTCAGCTGAAGTGGATTCTAGACGCTTCTGTGTCAGTGTCTGGAAGGGCTTCCACTGAGCTTCAGGAAAGATGGGAGGGGCAGGCAAAGCTGCTGGCTCCCAGGGACACCGATGTCCAAGGCCTGCTGTGTTCTTTATTCAGTCATGTGCTCTGTTCCAGAAGCTTCAGGTCTTTTTTTCCTCCACAAAAATATCTAGAAATGTAGATGCATACCTACTCATCCCTATTTACTGAATAAACTGACTATGCACTTCACTATTGCTTATGAATACATATTTTTCTTGGTTTAAGAGCTTCAGGAATTGGGTAATATTTCCAAAGATACCCACACACAACAGCCCTGGCACCTGACTATCCCTTAAGCCTTTCTTCCTGCTCCACTGGTTCGCTTCCCTTAAGTCATGCGAGATTCACATCAATATGAACTATGCTTATGTTCCTGCTTAAATTTTTCAATGGCAGAAAATAGCAGAATTTACAAGACATTTGCTTATATCATGGAGCAGACGAATATTAGTGAGCACATGCGTGGGACTTGGTGAGACGTCCATGGCACAGCCAGTCTCTGCAGCTGGAGCAACAGGAGTGGATGAATGGAGCTCCCCTCCGGCCTCCACACTTGCAAGGCCCCCAGAGCTTCGTCCATGGTGGGGCAATGATGCAGAGGCCACCAGGACCAGTCACCGTGGGCTGTCACCCTCCTGTTGTGTGACTTTCCCTCTCCCTACCTCCATTTCCTGGTTGCTGGGGGCCTTTCCAGCTCTTTCACTCAATCTCATTAAGAAATATTGGATTTATTTTCTAGATCAACATTTAAGTACTTACACAGTGAGCCATAGGAATGTTTTCCTGGAAAGACTTTGCATGGATTTTCCACTGCCTGCTGCCTTCTCGAGCACTTGGGAAGCTGGCATTTTTTTTTTTTCTTCCTGGTTGCATTTGCCACTTACTTTACTGAAAATAGGAGTTAAGATTTTAGATGGCTGCTTACCACATAAAATATTCCTATTACATTTTCTTCGAGCAAAAGTTCGCTTGAGTAGATTAGCAAAACTAATGTAAATATGAAGTCATGCTGGTGGCTGCCTGCAGAAGGTGATTTTCACTTTCCATTTTGACTTGGGGGTTCACTGCTTCAAGGTGTCTGTGACACCCTCCTCTGTGTCGCATGTGTGAGCAGGACGATGTTGTAATGCGCCCATAATGGCGACTATTGTGTTCACGGAGGCCGATGCCAGCGTGCACCAACACGTGTATTTAGTCAGGTGGCAGCATTCCCAGCGGGTAATGGAACCTGTGTGGCTAACGAGCTTCCACAGAGAAGTGGAACAAGGAGGATTCGATTCTCATTCTAGACACGGCCTTTCCCCTTGTGTGGATACTCAACATTGTCCTCTAACATCTAACATCATTTTACTTTTCTTTACCATCTAAAGTCCACTTTCATTCTCAGGCAGAGAATACAGAGGCATCATCACCAAGTGATTCTGTGAAGAAGATTCTAGTTCAGTCTTTCACCAGCCCTAGAAGCAAGGAAAGCCGGGGCCACTTCAGGGCATGAGTCCGTGATGCTGAGCCAAAGAGGAAAGTGTGCAGTTGCCAGGATGAGCCAAATGTTTAAATACCTTCCCAAACTCACATGTGCGAGCGAACCAGAAAGATCAGGGGGTCAGAGATCATTTTTTTCCTCCCTACTATTGAGCTCCTTTGTGTATGGCAGAAACCAGTTCTGCATTCTGTCACCTATCAAGAAATTGAAGACCTCCTCATTTTGCTTTCTTCCAACTCATCCACATAAAACCATTCAGTGAAAGTACACGAGAGCAATGAAATGCTTTGCAAAGTGATGGAATTCTGTAAAACAGCATCTACTCAGTGGATAGCCAGATCTCACAGAGCATTCTAAGGCTCTAGGCCCGATGTCTGTCACCTCACCTGGGTGACAGACCTCATCTCTCCTCCTCTGGGGCTGGCATCACTAAGTGCAGTCTCTGTTGGCATGGCCCTACCTACAGCCCCCTGCCCAGACAGCTTGGCCCCATGGGCCACATTATCAAGAGCTTTCTCAGCATATTATGGAGCCACAGACTTGAGCATTAAGAACATAAAGATCTTTATAGTCAGTAACACTCACAAGGTACAGATACAGCCCTGACGCCCTTTCAGAGATACGTCTCTGAAGGCCCCTGTCCCAAGCCGTGCGGCCAGGGAATTGGTCTCCTGCCCAGTCTCCCTCCCCACGAGGGATCCTTCATCCCCGCTGATTCTGACTTCTGTCTTTGAATGGCTCACAGGTGGACACCAGCTCTCATTACTTCAGGCTATGCTTGTGTTTTGCACCATGAAGAGGGTAGGCATTTCCTCCCCCTGACTCTGATGTTCCCAACCGTGTACCAGGGAGAAGCTGCCAATCTACCCCTGTGCCAACCTTAAGGGAGTCAACAAGGGGGGATTTCATAATCAGGGGAGCTAGGGAAGAGACAGAATCCTGCTATAAATTCTTTGGCTATTGGAAAGTAACTTGACCAAGATGGCCCCAGCAGCTGGGTAAAGAATCAGGAGGTCAAAAGGTAAGATTTGTCTTAATTACTTAACGTGCATTTGAATTACTAGAGTTTTTTTTTTTTTTTTTATGCCATCCAATACCCTTGTTATAAGAATGTGCCCACATCAGTGAGCATGTTTCGAGAGCAAAAGCCAAGAAAGGATTTTTATGTTGGTAGTCCCTTCCAGTGAGAACTCTGTGGAAATGAACAGGTTACCAAAAAGGCAACGATGACGTCCACACTACAAGAGTTCAATCAAAGCTAAACGACCAGTTGGCAAAGGTGTTCATAAAATTTCACTGAGGTCAAGGTTGGTAAAGGAGAGGTTGAGTCAGATATTTTAAGAGGTTGCTTGTAATCACAGATATGTAGGTTCCAGAAATCTGTGTTCTCACTTAAGAACACACACACATGATCACATGCAGAGACATTTCCTGGCATTCTAAAACCACAAATCATAAAGATTACTCTACACACAGAAGAGCCCAGGACTGGTGCACAAGAGATGTTTGCTTACAGCTGAGTGGCTGGCTTGTTTGTTAGGACAGCAGTAACTTCTAGGGGAAAGGAGACACCTCAAGGGAGGAGAAGGGGCAGGAGAGACCATGGGAGGACATAATCAGGAGGCAAATCTTACCTCTTGGCCTCATGAAAACCCTGTGCTGTGGGCCCCAGGAATCTAGTTCTGGAGCGAGTCCATAAAGCCAGTCTTCAAAAAGTTTGCACAAAAGATTCTTAAGTAAGCTCGTAAATGTGACACCAAGCAAATACTTGACTAAATTCAGCCAAGTCATAAAGGGAGCTGCTGGGTCAGGCAGCGGCGGTACCTGAGCTGGAGAAGGCTGGGCGAGGCGTCCCTGCTCCTAATGAGGGATCAGAATAGTGACAGCGATTTCAAGTTCTATTTACATTTGGTCCCCGGCCAGTTCTTTCTGGTCTCTGGACTCTTGTCATAAAAGGGAACCAATATAAAGTAGGACAAGACCAAAGAAAACATGTGAACATTTTATTGTAGAAATATGAACTTTTTATGGTTGAATCAGGCCCTTTGTGACCACGTGACTGTTGGGCACTGGAAGCTGCTCCAGATCATGGACTGGTTTTGGATGTATCCTGGCTGCATTCTTTCCTCAATTATTTTGCTTTTAATTGAATTACTAGAATCTTCTATGTGGGCCCTCATTAGAAATGTACACAGCCCGGCAAAGCTGACTTGAGGCTCCAGTGGCCTGAAAAATATACCCGAGTGGTGGGTCAGTTTCCTGGGCTGCCCTAACAAAACGCCACAAACTGAGTGGTTTAAACAGAAATTTATCGCCCAGAAGGCCTGAAAGTTAGAGGTCTGAGATCAAGGTGTTGGCAGACTTGGTTCTCTGTTGCCCTTTTCTCATCTATGGATGCATTGCCCCGGTCTTTGACTATAGCCTCCCTAAATGTGTCCAGATTTCTCTTCCTTATCAGGGATCAAGCATCAAATGACCTTATTTTAACTTGATTATTTCTGTCAAGACAATTATCTCCAAATAAGGTGTCCATTTGTGGTCCAGAGTGATGATCATTTTATACACACACACACACACACACACACACACACATATATATATACATACACATATATATATGTGTGTGTATATATAATTATATATTATTTAATACATATATAATTTAATATATATACATATATGCTTATCTATGTGTATATATATATGTGTGTGTGTGTATGTAAATGTGTGGGGTTGGTGAGTAGAATTTAACTGATAACCTGGATTCCAGACCAGGAAGGGAATCCCAAGAAAATTAAGCATCTGCAAAGCCCAATGAAGACTGTGGTTGCAGTGGCTCAGAATCCCCCTTTAAATAATCCTGATTGGGCCCTTCCTGGTGGCGCAGAGGGTTAAAGCACAGCACTGAGAATCTAAAGCTGCTTCCGCATGAGTTCGATTCCCGCCTGCCCCGGAGGTGACCACATGGCGCGGCAGACCTCTCCTGACCTGCCCGCTGCTCCCCTCAGCAGTGTACTTCGTTGATCTGCCTGTTCTGTTCCCCACTCTGTCTCTGGTGAAGCCTCTCACTGCCCCTGAGCCTCTGGCCTGCACCCAGTTCTGTATGCACAAATAAATAAATCTTAAAAAATAAAAAAATAAATAATCCTGATTCTGTACGTGGGTCTTTGCCCTTGTATAAACATTGAGAAATTTAGTTTACAGCTAAGTGACAAGAAAAATGCATGCCTGTTTCCTCCTTTCAGATACTCAGCATCATGTAATGTACCACGTTTCACTTTTGCCTCAGTTGCCAGAGTCTCAGATGAGATCTTGGTCTCAGTTTCTTCATTAATGAACATGGTTTCCAGTCTATTTCAGTTTACTATTTCTGCGCTTCCTCGCATGGTCTTCATCTGTAGCCAGCTGTCTCACGGTCTTTCTGGAGAAATCTAGTACGCACTTGATGGCACAAAGAAGACCCCTCCTAGTGCATGGTTGGCTCTGTCCTGACTACTGAAGCCATCGTCATCCCCACCTGCTCACTGGGCATCTCCCCTGGATGACCACATCAGATTCACCTGCAGTTCCTAGCATGCTACCTACAAGACTTTCGAATATAGGTTGAACACTGCTTACAGGGTGGAACTGTCCCCTCCCTTGAGTCAGATTTCTGTTTGACAGGAAATTCACATTTAACACTCCAATTGCACAAAATAACAAAGCATTTCCTTTGTATGCTGAACAACTCAGAAGTGGCAGAAAGTCCTGTTTGTGCGTCTGTGGTCTTCGGGAAGACAGTTGTCATTCTCTGAATCGCCCACACCACCACTGCGAAACCACTAACTCATTCTTCAGGGTTCATTTCTGTCCCTTTTATATCATTAAGGGATTTTAGAATAAAATGTTTGAGTAAAATTGTTCATGTATGACTACCTCACTGAACACAAGAAGCTGGGATAGATCCTAAAAATCTTACTTGGTTTGACATCCTTTGAGCCGTGACACAGGGTTGTGAGTTTCAGTCACAGTGCTTCAGTTTTATAAGCCGCAATAAAATACAGAGGACTCCAGTCTCTGTGTGTATTTGCTCTGTGTTATAAACTAACTCGTCCATAGAAAATGTCAGATCAGATCCCCAGCTATGCCTGTTCCCTTCTCAGTTGATCTATAAAAAGTCCAAATGTATATTTCTTCAGTTGCAGAAGAACTTTATTTTGGTTTCTAAATGGCTTACGTTTATCATATTCTTTGTTTTTCAAGTTCTCTTTGAACACTTTCATCTCTCCAATATCAACAGAAGACTTCTTTTCCAGAAGCTTTCCCTTCTCCCTGAGAATCCTTAGCTGTGTGGTTATATCACTGTGCTCACTTAGGCTTTTCTGTAGCTTCAGCAAAGTTGCCCGCCAGGTACAGGGTTTGTGAACAGAGGGGAGTGAGGAAGAGCCTCTCATCAGGCCCATGCTGGTCCCTGGTGGGGGGGCCAGTCAGGTCTGCCTGCTGCTGGTTAGTTCATTGGCACCATGGGCTGCTGCTCTCTTTGTACTGTGTGGAGATACCGTGCAGAGATGGTGGGAGAGGGGAAGTGGTACAACATGCTCTTATTGCCATCGTTTTAATGAAGAGTTTTAGGAAGACAAAGATCAGAGTGCATCAAAAGCATTTTGTATCACGTCAAAGTAAAAGGCATCTAAAATATACCTATTCAGTTCAACATCAGGATGTCTATCAGCATAATGTCTTTTTTTTTTTAGATTTTATTTATTTATTCATACAGAACTAGGGTACAGGCCAGAGATAGGGGCAGTGAGAGGATTCATCAGGGAGCAGAACAGGCTGAGTGATGAAGTACACTGCTGAGGGGAGCAGTAGGCGGGTCTGGAGAGTTCTGTGCCATGTGGTCACCTCCAGGACAGGCGAGGATCAAACTCATGTGGAAATGGCTTTCGCTGCTTAGTGCTGTGCTTTAACACACTGCGCCACCAGGGAGGACCCTCAGAATAATGTCTTACATCAAAAACTTAGAAAATGGATGCACATGATTATATTGGTGCAAAAAATCATTTGATAAAATTTGGGGGCAAGAATTCCTATTGAGAACTTCATGTGGATTAAACATATCAAATATTAAAATGCTAAAGTCATTTTTCATAAGATTAAGAGCAAGACAGAGATACCAGCTATCTCATATGTCCAATAAAATCTGGAAAATGAATATTCACAGTAATGTAATTCATAATAGCCCAAAGAGGAGAGCCCCCCAAATGTTTTTAACTGATGAATAGATAAACAGAATATGGTAGCTCCACAGGACTGGAATATCATTTAGCCTTAGAAAACAAAGTAAATACTGGACTAATTTTATGACTTTGCACAAACTATAAGAATATGGTCACAAAAGGTTGAGCATTACATGAGTTCATTTCTATGAAGTGTCCACAACAGACAAATCCTAGAGATAGAGTTTATACTAGTGATCAAAAAGGAATTATAAAAATTTTTCTGACTGCGAAAAGGCACAGAGTTTCTTTTTGGGGTGACAGAAAACAGAGTTTCAATTTTTGGGGTGGCAGAAAAGTACTGTAATAAGTGTTGATGGTCACACACCATAATAATACATATGCCAGGTTGGGTAAATTATTTCTTAGTTCATCTCAATATATACCCATATTCAGGAGGATTAAATATATCAGAAATCAGGAAGATATATTTCCCTCAACACAGCTAAAGAGAAGATCTGATTATTCAAAAAATTCTCCCATTATAGCTTGAAAATGTATAATGATATGTAGGTAATAGCTATGTTACATGACAGCTCTACACAGAAATATCTCCATGCATGCACAGACATATTCATATGCATATGCATACACACCAATAGTCTATGTATCATGCACACACAATTTATACTATAGTCTAATACTATCTACACACTTAAATTTAGGTCAAGACACATATATGTGCACTATATGTATAGTTTATGTATGTGTTTAAATAATAGATTGATGGTCCTTCCTGACCTACTGGGCAGGGAGAGTTAAGGCGGGTTAATATCTCTCAAACCCTAATAGTTGTAGAAACTGATTCGGAAAGGACACACATTGACAGAAAAACGGGCAGATGTGACTAGGAAAGTCAATGGAGAGGAATCTAAAGAGGCCACATGAGACGCCGCTCACCCTTGTAGTAGCGGATGCAGCCAGTGTTGCTGCTTTTCCCTTATGAGAGTGTCCAGTACTGAAAGGTTGACACGCGTGGCGCTAAGGTTGCCAAGAAACTGCACTTCTGTTTGCAGGTGCTTAGCTACTGAATTGCTGCAACTCTTGTTAAAGTGATTTAGTAACAGTGATTGAAGAAAAACAACAGGATTGACAACAATCCTTCATAGACACTCTCTTCTACACACAGAAGCAGCTCTTTTAGGTACCGTGATTTATAAAAAAAAAAATATCTATGCATACAGAACTAGGGTACAGGTCAGAGGTGCAGGGGCAGTGAGAGGATTCACCAGAGACAGAGTGGGGAGCAGAACAGGCAGATCAATGAAGTACACTGCTGAGGGGAGCAGCAGATGAGACAGTAGAGGCCTGCCACACCATGTGGATCAGCTCCAGGGTGGGAATCGAACTCACACTGAAGCGGCTGTGGCTGGCTTCCAGTGCTGTGTCCTAACCCATTGTGCCACCAGGGAGGGCCAGGTACTGTGATTTCTGGTAGCAAAATTTTGGAGTGATATGAACACCCATCAGAGGCACAAACCCTGCGCTCCCTACCATGTAGAAGATGATGTGGACACCCAAGAGCCTGAGTGATATCCCATAGTCCAGGAAGGAGCCCATAATGAATTGCTTAATGAAAGAGGCACTTTGCCCAGCTTTGTAAATATTTCTATAAAAGTAAAATACAACTCATGATCATTCTAGAACCTTTTACACATGAATGAATAGCCTAGATGTGCCATTCTTGGCCACAGGGAAGGGTGAGGGATATACCTAGCAGATCGTTGATAATGGTTTCCTCAAGTGCATAAGAAAGACGAAAGGAAGAGGAAGGGGCTTGGTGATCTCAATTGTTCCATCAGTCACAATGGCTTGTGTTCTTCTACACAAAGAAATTAAAGGAAAATCTAAAAGAACAGTATCTTTGGTCTGTTAGTTACCAGCTTATTTCTATACCTGTGCCCATGCTGTGTTTCCTACTAAGTTTAGATGTATTTTCAAGATGAAGCAGAGATAAATGTAAATCTGTTTTTTTAATTTGAACCAGAAGCCTAGATTTTGTTTTGAATAATCGTTCTGGTAAAACATCCATTATTTCCCATTGGTGGGGACAGAATTCCTATGAATGGGCCCATGAAGGAGGGTGAGAAAGAGGTTCTCAGCCTGGCAGGACAGAGAGGGGGTGGAGAGATGGGGTTCACATCAGGAAAAGACCTTTCAAGGACACACCAAAATGGAACTGGAACAGAGAAAATCTGATTTTTCCAAATCTGCATGGAAAAGGAGGGGTGTCCCCCAGCCCTGGTTCTGAGCCTGGCTTCTGGTTTCACTCTGCAAGAGACATAAACATTTCCCCACAGTTGAGGACCTCAGGGTCTCCTCTGAGTATATGAAGTGTGATAGAGGGAAAATATTATTTCAGAATAAAGCCTTGAAGTATTCTGTTGGAATAGCTTATGTAGCATGAGAAATCATTTTTCTTTCTAAATATGTGAAATACTTTTCCAATAAAACCGTTCAAGCTTAGAATTTGTTGTTTTTTTTTTTTTGTTCCTATGTTTTGGGGTGTTTAAATTTTTTTCCTTGGTTATTTCTATTTAGGTTTTTCTTTTCCAAGTTTAGTTTATCTGGCCAGCAAATTGTTTTTTGTTCATTCTACAAGGATTTCAGGTACATTAAAATATATATAATAAGAATATATATATAAATAAGACAAATATATATATATATATTTAATACTCTCTATATCTTTGTCATATTTCCCCATATAAGCTCTAGTTTCATCATATTTGCCTAATTTTGTAAAGGTTTATCTAATTTATTGGTCATTTTCAAAGGACCAACTATTGCACCATTAATTCTTTCAGTTTCAAATTTGAACATTTTTTATGGGTAGCTTTATTATTTCTTTTCATCCCACTATCCCTAGTAGAGTAGTTTCTGGTTGTCTCTGACTACTCAGGCTTACTTATTGCAGGTAATGAACGCGTTCAACGCACTCACTGGCGGTGAGTAAGACAAGCATGTGCTCAATTTTCCTCTATCTCACTGCCTCCCTCGGACCCAGTTTGCCTCTTCCTAAAATAAAAATGATAGCAGCTGTGTCTTTCCACCATGAATGTAGGAACTCTGAAAATGTCTTTACTTCTGTCATTCTCAAATAGTGGATTCTCTGGCTTAGAATTCTAGGTTGCGTTCTGTTTTCTCAGCACACTTAAGTAGCTTTTTCGTGCTCCTGTAGCAACCATTGCTCTTGAGAAGATGTTGGATGATCATTCATGTATCAGTAACTTTTCCCATCATCTTAAAGTTATTGTTATTTTTTCAATCTTTGGCATCTTGCAATTTTAGATTTATTTTTTAACCATGTTGGGATTCATTGTGATTTTTGGTCTGAGCAATTCATCTCTTTCTTGAAATCTAGGGAAAGTAGAAACCAAACAGCAAGAATAACAAGAATAAAATATTTTTATCATGAATAGTAAGTTGCCAAATATGGCAAAATTAACAATTAAAATTAATCACTAATAAATGGATGATTAAAAAAAATTCCCTAGGTCTGGAAATCAGTTGAAAAATAGCTCTTGGATTTGAGCACAGATCATAAAGGAAATGGCTGAGAAAGCTAAGTGGTAGTAAATGTGCAGATGTCAAAATTATAGCTGATCTCTAGTTTCATCGCCTGTATTTCTTACCTGTCTCAATGATCACTCGTTTGCTTTCTGTGATCCATTCCTCCCTTCTTCATCTTTTTACTCTCTTTCTGCTTCATTCTGGGAGATTTCCTCAGATCCAAATTCCATTTTAAAATTCAAATTCTAACACAGTATCAAATTCAGTTTTTTTTTTTAAGTTTCCTGTTATACCCGTCAGCTCAGTTTTTTTTTTTAATCTTTTTAACCGACTGAGTATAGTTTTAAAATTGGAATTTGAATTTATATTGATTCCCTTTCAATTCTGCTCAGTCTCTGTCCCTGGCCCCACACTGCCCTTTCCAGCCTCTGGTACTTTTCTCTGGCATTTTACTTCTTGGTTTATCTTTTCTAATATTTTTAGCACCTTTACTTCATGTTCTCTTTCTGACCACTTTGTTACTAGAGATTTTCTAGATGTCTGCTAAGTTTCTCTCAGTGTTTTGCGAAATGCAAGAACTTCACAACCAGTAGCGGAGTCAAGCATCATAACCCGGTTGCCCTCGTGTGCCTCGGTTTCCTCATCTGTCAGACAGAGGTTATAATAGTTTCCTCCTCAAAGAGCTGGTATCTTGATGAAAACTGTTAATATCTGTGCATTGCTTTTCAGATGCTTCACTATGTTAAATTACATCCATTTCTTACCCTTGCATTGCTTTGACATCTGAGGGGCTACAGATATGAAGACTCCAACCGTTTCCTCTTCTTCAGAAACTTCTTTATTCCCCCACGGCCTTTACCAATGCTGATCTTTATGCTGTAGATAACATAAATTTGTTGTTTACTGACTTTTTTTCAGTGGCTAGAATTTGTTCATCGTCTTGAACAATGGCTCTTTCTAGGGAAAGGTTTCTTTTCATGAATGTTTCCATTAGTATCAATGGAAAAAATTAAAATTAAAAAAAAAGTATCACTGTTCAAAAGGGAAAATTTCATTTTTGTAACTGTTATGATATTCCTTCTGTCTGCTATGGGTTGAACATTTGAAACCATCCCTCACTTTCCCCTCCCCCCAACAATTATCAAGCTGACACCCAATTCCTAGTGTGGTGGTTATCGCAGCTAGAGTGACTGAGTCGTGGATGGAGCTAGTGCTTTTCTGAAAGACATTCGAGAGTGTATGATTCCTTTCTCTGCTCTCTGCCTTTGAGGCCGCAAGAAGACACTCTCTGAATCTCAAGGAAACATCAACAAGCAGGCTCTGGGATCATCCCGGCTGGGTTGTCTGTGGTGCTTTTATATTATAGAAATGTGGAAGTTTATATAAAGTCATTCTTTAAACAAGCCCATTTTCTCCACGGCTTACTTCATCCTTTGAACCAAGGGGTGAGTCTGTCTGTGGCAGAAAACCAGAGCTGGCACACAGACCATCCAGATTTTACATGTAAGTGAATGCCGTGAGTACCAGCCCCATGCACTGAAGAAACCATGATGGTTAGAAAGACAGATTCCAAGGGGTAATAAGAGAACCGTTAAACATTTACTGGGGGCAAGTCTCTGTAGGAGGCACTTACACAGATGTCAACCCTTGTATTCCTCACAGACATATGCAGGCATGTCTTGTCTGAACCAAGGGGCCTTGCTATAATCCAAGATCAATAGATGGGAACTCATAGGCCACGTCCTTATTCCCGGATGTGCCACTTATTGGTTGAGTGGCCGTCAGAGAGTGGCTTGCCTCTGTCATCCTTGTGAACTCGGTTGGCCTTCTCGATGCAGACGTCACCGCCAGCTCCGACACCCACGACTCTGGTCTGTTCCACACAGAGGCCAGAGACACTGCTGGCAGGCACCATGTTTTCCTTCACGTTTATGTGACTATGCTTTACAAATGTACTCATTCTTTGAGCCCGCCAACTGCTCTCTTCAGATACACCAGAGTCCAATACCCCACCAGAAGCTGGCTCAGGAAACACTCCAGAGACTACCCACTGTTGGCTTGGAACCTATTCTCTGCAGTAAGCCAAAGAGAGATGCCAATTCACTCTGCAGGGGAGAAGAGGCCTCATAAAGAGTGGGACACAGGCATCCTGTGCTACTCATTCTTCAGGACCAAAAGTAATTATTAACGTCATTTGTGGTGCCAACCATGGGCGCTGCAGTTACAATGATTAATACCATGAATGCAACCTTCAGATTGTTACCCGGGGACTAAGGGCGGGCCACGCAGCCCCCAGCGCGGCTGTAACTTAGGCTGCAGGGGAAGCCTGGCGTTTCCCTGTGGAGCACGAGCCTCCCTGGTTCAAGCCCTTCCCAGGCAGGCTATTCCTGTGAGCATGCAGACCGTCTTCACAGCACAGCATGTATCTCGTTCACCAATAAAACAGAACTTCTAAAACGCCAGTCCTGGGAGCCATCCGTGCCCCGAGGGCTACTTGCTAGACTCAGACACGGCCGCTCTACCTTCCACTTTTCTGTAGACTACACCCTTGCGGAAGCTCTAGTCCAGGACACGCTTGTAGAGCCGAGATCACTGAGCCTCCTGGACAGCTCATTTCTGTACTAGTTTTGAGTAATGTAAAGAACAACAAAACTGTTGGAAGAGTTAAATGGGTGCACACCCCACCGTCCCAGGGGCCTGGCTTAGTGGCTAACCACGTGACTCATCAAGATTTCACGCGCAGCTCCCCTTCCGTGGCGTCCGCGCGAGCACCACCCCATGCCAGTGGGCAAGTGCGACACGCAGCATCTGCATTCTGGCCGCAGTTTCTGGCCGGCAGTGCAGGCCACTCACGAGAGAGTCCTCCGAGAGCCATAACCCAAGTGGCAGATATGGCCCAGCATCCTCAGCAGCTGGTCACTGTGGGCGTAGAAAATAGGAAGCGGAGCAAGGAGAGGCGTGCGCATTTCCCGCACCCGCCATGTTTTGTACATGCTGCTCCCGTCTTACGACCCCTTCTCCTTCCACTGGAGAGAGGCTGGGGTGTCTGGTTCTGCTGATCAAGAGGCTCAGTGATTTTCCACACTGCACAATCAGCTGTTAATAAATCAATTTTTTTAATTGCATAGAGGAGATAACAGTTCCGGTGAAGTAGTAAAATCCGGGTAACGAGCATTGGCATTAGCCAAACCCCAATCTGTGTGCAGGTCAAGACTAAGTCGATTTTGTGTCTTTTGTTTGTGTGTGAAAAATAGGCATAAACTGTGTTGTTTTTGCAATTTAATATCTAATTCGGTTCATATGTATGGCGGAAAGAACTATAAAGTTGCAAATAAAAAGTGTTCAAAAGCAAAACATATCCAATCTCCACATCCCTCTATAAAAGTCTGGAATTCTCGTTAGACAGTCTTCAGAAATGCTATCTACTTCAAAGTGTCCTCAATCATCCCACTGAGTGCTAACCCCAGCAGCCTTCAGATGGCCCTCATTTCTGATGTGACAGTGACCCCACACCCCCATCTTGACAGGAAAACAGGCTCATTGCCAGGTCTCTGTTCCTCTTCCGCCTCAGCCTGACTGTCCCTGACAGCTGGGAAAACCGTTCCTTTCAGAATCCATGGTTGTGACATCCCTAATCTCAGGTGACTTCCACATTTGTCCAGCCTCTGGCCAAGTTTCCCTTCTCTCTGTCTCTGTGGTCATTTTTGACTTCTTGTTATCATGTTAGTAATTCATATAATTGTTCCCTCTCCTGGGCAACATTACCTCATCGTATTTGCAGTCAACAAAGACTGAAAGAGGAAATGCCATTCTATATTACAGAGAAGAAAAAAAAAGTCTTTCCTTTCAGAACGGAGATGAACGTACTGGAGAAAAGAAAATCACTAGAGCAAAGGGCCGGTGCTTTCCTAGCCTAAGTATCATGGTGTCAAATCCGCATTTGACTATTTAGAAGCAGTTATATTGTGGAGAGCCGGTTTAACTGTTCTGATACTTTTGTTTCCTGTCAAGAAAATAGGATAAAATGTCGTCCTTACAGGGACCTGGGGAGAATATGAATTTTAAGTGCAGGTGCCTTCTTTTAATTTTAAAGATTTATTTATTTATGCTTACAGAACTGGGGTACAGGCCAGAGGTGTGGTATGTGAGCAGATTCACTAGAGACAGAGTGGGGAATGAAACAGGTAATTTGACTGAAGTACACTGCTGAGGGGAGCAGTGGGCGGGTCAGGAGAGGTCTGCTGCGCCATGTGGGTCAGCTCCCTGGCAAGGGATTGAACTTGTGCTGCAGTGGCTTCGGAGAGCTTCATAATGTGGTGCTTTAACCCGTTGTGCCACTAGGGACAGTCCGAGGGTACCGTAGCTACAGCCATTATGGATTGGCTGTGGCTCAGCTGTTGAAGACGGAGTATTGGTGTAAGTGATGGTGGTGGGGGGGGGCAGGGAGGTGTGATTGGAGGCAGGGTGGGAGCAACTGGTACTGGTGATGGCAGAGGTCTTGGTGACGGCAGTAGAGGCAGCAACGCTGAAGGTAGCGGGGTAGGGGTGCGGAGGGGTGTGACTGCTGGCGGAAATCGTGGTGTTGGAGATGGGGGAGGTGATGGAGGCGGTGCAGGTGGAGGTGTTGCTGGTGGAAATGGTAGAGGTGGTGGTGTCTGCAGTGTAGTAAAGGACATGAGGTTCTTAACACACATCTGGAAGATCCCCAGACTTGCAGGGAGAGTCTGACTATAGACTTGAATTTGTGCAGGCTATGGGAGCTCAGATTTTCCTTAGTTTCTAGGTTGGTCAACCTTCAACAATGGTGCAGTGAACATGCAAAGTGAAAAGCGAGATCAGTGTGGATGCCTGACACCCAAGAGTCATCCCTGTCACCACCCTCACATTATCCATTCCTGTCTCCTGCTGCTGCTGGCCCATGGCCAGTTTCTGGGGACTTTTCTCTCTCTCGCCTCCCAGATTCTACCTCTCAGTCCAGAATGCTGTTTCCTCCCTTTCTCTTAGTTGGTGGAAAGTATAGTCTCCAATGGCATTTGAAAGTCTTTGGGGACATACTTTTCAGATCTGCTTTGTCAATCCCTCATGTAAGTTCTGTCTTTATCTTCCCACACTTACTGGCAAATGTTCTATTTGGCTACAGGAAAACAGGGTGAAAGAAGAAGCTAGTTGTAAGGACTGAAGGAGATTCAAGTTCAACCCAGTTTCTTTACATTGCAAGCTCGGTAATATAAAGAATGTACTGTCAAGCATTAGGTTCTTGTCAAGTACAAACTGTTCCCTTTATGCTCATTATTCTTACCCTTCACAGAATTATATCTATCGCTCAGGAACCTGTGTCAAATAGATTTTCCTATTTTACAGTTCAGAAAAAAAGTAGACGCTTAGTGACTGACCCTGAGGAGAACTTTTCATTCTGGCGTGAAGGTAGGTGGAGTTCCCTTGGGTGGACCTGCAGGCCTTTGCTACTTTTTGCTGTTTTACTCCTCTGACTTCTAGCCTTCTTAGTCATGCAGATAAGAAGCCCCAAGGTACAGTCCCCACCCGGCCAAGACAGCTGGGAGTGTGGACATGCACAATGAGACCCTGGACTCAGAGCACGTTCTCCTGGTTTAACAGGTGGGGGCCCAGCTGTTTGCGAAGAGCCGGACGGGGGGAAACCACTACCATGTGCAATTGCCCCAAGTACCCAACTTCCTGGGCTCCTGGAAGTTAAGCTGATGAGTCCAGAAGTGGGGTCAGTCAGAAAGAAACTTCAGGCATCTTCCTGGGAGCCTCAGGCCAAGAAGGAACATGGAAGGTCCTTCTTTGAAGCCCTGAGCCAAGCAGATTCTTGCTCTTTCTGTTTGGGCTGTGGCTGAAATGTATACCACACATCTGGCTGGCGGAGAAAGAGGGGGGCTGGTGTGGTCAGCGGGGTGAGAGGCCATTTCAGGGCGGTTAAGCTGGAGTAACCCGAGCATGGCAGGGCCTGAGTCACCCTGGGCCGGGGAGCTCCTGTGGGGGCGGGGTCTGACACCTGAGCTCACTTGCGGCTTTGCTCTGCCGGCCCTGCCCTGTCCTGCCCTTCCCTGTCCAGCCCCGCAGCCCCGTCAGGCCCAGCCCTGTTGGGTCCCAGCCCAAAGGAAGGGAGCCGGACAGCGGAGCCAGCGGCTCTGAGCAACGCAGTGATGTGAGCAGGGTGGGGTGTGGGTGTACATAGCTTGAGGCTCTGCTGTGCCCGGGATTCTCCGAGACCATTTGCGTGTACCCACTGGGCTTCTGTGGACACGGCTAGGTTAACTCCTGTGTGTGTGGTTGGCTCTTGGGTCTGGGCATGCTATCTTTGCAAAAGAAAAGATAATTGGCTTTTGTTTGCTTTTTTTTTTAATTTATTCATTTATGCTTACAGAACTGGGGTACAGGCCAGAGGTGTGGTGGGTGAGAGGATTCACCAGAGAAAGAGTGGGGAGCAGAACAGGCAGAATAGACAGTACACTGCTGAGGGGAGCAGCGGGCCGGTCAGGAGAGGTCTGCCGCGCCATGTGGGTCAGCTCCCTGGCCCGGGATCGAACTAATGCTGCGTGGCTCTGGGGAGTTTCACAGTGTGGAGTTTTAACCCACTGCACCACCAGGGAGAGCCAATTGGCTTTGTTTTAAGATAGTCGATTGGTCAAAGAGCAACCTCTAACGGGTTTAAACTCCCCTTAGGTGCGAGGCTTGGGGCTAAGGCATGAGGAGGACTTAGGGCTCTGAAAAGAGCCAGCTGGGCCCAAGGATGGACAGCTGGCGAGGTCCTGCATTTTCCTGCAAGAAGTTGAGCTTCCTGGGATGTTCAGTGTGGACTCGATCTTAGAGGTAGGGACAAGAGGGGGGATCCTGAATCTGGTGGTCTGAGGCATCAGCCTGGCAGGCTGGAGGTTGGCAGAGTCACGTGGCATGGATTTTGCTGCCTTCTCCAAGTATTAACCAATTTCGATAAATAAAGATTGTCTTCCTCTGTGATTCCAAAACTCAAAATATTTAAAAACCGAGTCAAAGCTACAAGGGAAAATGCTACTTTGGGTTTTTCCCCACTAAAGTCATCCAGTCTCCCAGCAAAAGGTTTGGGAGTCCAGCACAGGTCATGGCTCACTCTGGGGTCCCCTTCACCCTACATGAGGATGCATGGTCACCCCATATAAACTATGGGTGCTGCAGAGCCAGGCATGGGTGCAGCAGGGCGGGGTCTTTCCAGAAAAAGGGATGTACTATTTAAGAAGAAACAATTCAGCTGTGAACGAGAGTCACCTCTGGGAGTCTCTGGGGACTGCACAGGAGGTGAGAGGACAAAATGCAATATTGGCAAGGAGAAGGACCAAGAGAGAATGGGAGGACAGGGCAGGAGGAAGAGTGAGGAAAAGAGGGAGAACAAGTAACAGCAGCTAACACTGGTGAAGTTCCCACTCCAGGTCACTCAGCAGCTCTCTAAATGGACACACAGAGCCCTCACTGGCACACACAACCCTGTGGTAGCTGAAACAGTTATGGGGATCATGGCTGGCACCCCTGTCTGCAGGACAGCACACCCTCTGCTGTCCTCTGACAGACATGCAGGGCAGGAACTGCTGGTGTAAATTAGCTGCTTCTTCAAGGAAACGGGAGAGCCCTCCTGTCCTCAGCATGGGTGGAAGTTTACCTCTCCACTGCTGAGCACTTCCAGAGAGGCATTTCTCAAGGTATTCCTGAAGAGCTCGACACGGAAGCTTTTAGTTTGAATGAACTCAGTAAATGTTTAATAAATACACCACCAGTTTGAGTCATTTTCCAGGCCAAACTGACTACTCTCACTGTATAAATATGAGTTGCCAGATAGTCAGAAACCCCTGGCCCTGAGGTATCTCCAGCCACAGTCCTCCTGCCATCCTGCATTTGCTAATGCACTTGCTGTGGGCCCTAGGGGCTGCGGCGAGGAAACAGGGACCTGAGCAAACACTACAATCTACAATTCCGCTCACTTTCCCTCTGCTGTTGTCAGTATCTGCCAGCGACTTTTCTACTTTTCACCTGGTTTGACCAAGCGGGTATGAAAGGAAGTAAGACAGGCAGAGGATCTCGTGCCGGTCTACAGCAGGATTCCCAAGGTGACCTTGGCTTTGGTGTGGACAGACCACCCTAAACGCCAGGAAGGCAGATTCCTAGGAGGGACCTTGTCCTCTATGGGGCTGGTGTCAAGACACACACGGGGATGCAGGGGATCTCCGTGGCTCTTGTGGCCAGTGGCACAGAGAAGCCGCCATCTTCATCAACCCCAATCACCAGCTGCTGGAAAAGAGATGTCTCGGGGTCTACTGATCACCATGATTTAAGTGAGGGGCCTTCCTGTGACTGACTCTGAACCCAGACTGCATTCAGCAGATGGAACAAGATGGTGTCAGGTCTTCAGCAAAGGCTGACAGCCCAAGGCAGTCCCGCTTCTTCGAAAGCAAAGGGCCCGTCTCCATCGATCATGTAAATGGCCTGGTGGTGTCTTCAGTCTGCGCCATCATATTTCATTCAACTACCCATTTGTTACACACACCCCCAAAGCAAATAATGTTAATGTAAATAATTTGGGAAGCATTGTTCCATCTGTTGAAAATGTGCAGTAGTTGCTTCGCCCCTTGTCTAAACTGGGCCGGCTACTTTCAGGCAAGTTTGGGAGGTAAATGAACTGTCTGGATGCTTTTCTTGGCAGTCTCTCTTATTAGTGGGAGGTGGCAGTAACGAGAACATGAGGAAGACGGAAAGTGTTTACTTAAAGTCGTGGCCAAATGGCGAGGGAGAGGTACGATAAATCATAAGCTGTCAATGATGACAACTTCGGACTGCTACTAGTTCACTCCTGTTTATGGAGTTTCAGATGCTACATTTAGAAAGTGAAGGAGTTTATTGAAGTGTTACTGGGAGGAGCTGCTGATTGTTTAGATGGCCATGTTTGAGGCCATGTAGCGGCTCCCAGGGCTGGGAGCGGCACAAGTAAAAAGCTGGTACCCAACGCTTCTGGGTGAATCTCAGCCTAATGATGAGCAGCCTGACTCACCCTCCCCTTCATGACTCACATTATGGATCAGCTGAGGCTGACTACACTTTTGTCACAAGACAGAAATGATGGAGCACTATGGTGAAGGGATCTTGGACTTTCTGTTTTCCTAGGGTGCTGACTGTTGAATGGAGGCTTAGAGGGTGATGAAATGGACAGAATCTTTTGAGGTCAGCCAGTGTCCTCAGTTCTTCCCTCGGCCCCTCTCCAAAGGCACATACATTGACAAATGAGCTCTTGTGAATGCCTTGTGTTTGTTTCATGGTAGTGGTGCGCGCCTGTGCGCTAGGGCTCACTCACAGCTGACCAAATGCACCAGGAGCAGAGAAGCAGGTCGCCGAGATGGACTGTCTTTTCCGTGTACCCAGGATGACAAGCACTTAGAGAGCTCCCCTGTGACTCGTGTATATCTTCTCTGTACATGTCTCTCAAACCTTTATGTAGAGTCAGCCAGGGGTCAGATACACGGCGACCGGGCCAGCATAAACCATCAGAGGTGAGCAGAGGTGATCTGAAAGCTATCAGAGGTGGTGGGAAAAAAAGTCTAGAGGAAGGACGGTCATGTCAAACAGTCACAGCAGAAACTGTCCAAGTTATGATGACGGCAGCACATGTGAAATCACTAAGAGGACTGCAGGTGAGTAGAATCTAGTCCCTGAGGAAGCTGGGGAGGTGGCAGTTAACCCAGGTTGGGACCTTGGTGGGAGATTTCCAGCTGAACAAGTGAGTTTAGGTTTCTCCAAGCAGAGGAAACCATAGATGAAAAGACAGAGCAAGCCCTGTTGGAGAAAGCTCAGTAGCTCTATCCAGCTGCAGTGGGATTTACAGGGTGGCAGCAGAAGGTGATTAAGATGACTCTCAGGTTTACAAGGACAGGAATGACTGGCAAAAGACACCCCAGTCGACAGCATGAAAACCCCTCATTCTTTCATTTGGGCTTTAGCACTTTAAAACTTGTTGGAAAGGACAAAAATCACCCAGAATTTCTTCTAATGGTGGAGCCTTGATGGAGAAAAGATTTCTTTCTTTTTCATAGGAAAATATGATGAAGAGTATTTGCTTATTTGAGGTGTTTTATTAACAGGGTTACAAATTATGGGTTTTGCAGTAGGAAAGAGAGAGTTTGAGAAGAAAAAGGAAGTCTCAGGCATCGCCGTAGCATAAGAAATACCTGGGAGAAACAGATTCTGGGGCAGAGGTGGAGGGGTACCTTGGGAATTCTGTCCTCACAGTCTCCCTCTCCCCTCCTCCCACCTGTTGTGTGGGTTGAACATGATCCCTCCAAAAGTTACTGTAACCCTAACCTGTGGGTATAACTGTATTTGGAAATAGTTTTTGCAGATGGTAAAGATGAGGTCATCAGGAGGGATCCAAATCCCATATAAATATGTCCTAAAAAGGGAAAATTTGGAAGCACATATGTGCGCAAGGAGAATGCCATGTGAACTCCCAGGCAGAAGCTGAGTTGCTGCACCCACAAATCAAAGAAGACCCAAGCTTGCCAGCAATGGTAAGAGAGAGGGGTCCGGGACAGAGACTCCCCAGCGCGCTCTGAGAGAACCACAGCTGCTGATGCACTTTCAACTTCCAGAACTGGGAGACAAGGCATTTCTGTCATCTGAGCACATACCAGAGTCTATGGTGACCCTAGAAGATTAATACAGTGGCAATTGTGTAATGTACTCTGAAACTACCTGGGACAGGTGGAGAAGGGAAAATGCCTGAGCGTGGAGAACTTAGTAGGTGGGAATATACCTGAGGAGCTTCTGAGATGCAATGATAATGGTCCTTCCCAGTCTCTGGGTATCAAGCCAGTGCACATCCTTTTGACATTTTTCAAAAGCAAACTGATTTTTAAGAGAATGAAAGAGGAGGATTTGAGAGTGAAGTGTCCCGCAGAACTCAAAAGTACTTCATCAGGAATCAAATGGGGTTCTTTTTATAACTAAGAAAGCTATATTTAATAGGTTCTCGAAGAATATCACATCTGGATGCATGTGCTTCAAAAAAGAAAGGAACAACTGCCTACTGTTCTCCTAGAATGTTAGTAGCTAGCACTGGGGAGACTGTAGGGTGGATTTAGACAGATGTGTTTGTAAGTCACAGGGCAGCATCCTTATGAAACATGAATAAAAAATAAGGCAATGCTTCCTCAGTCCCCGTGTTTTTCAAGCATGAGCCCTGCCTCCATCTACCAGAAATGCTCTCTTCCTCCCTGTCTCCCCCTCAAACATCCTCAGGAATTTCTAATGTTCACTTTCCCCTAAATAATCCCATTTCATTCTTCTGCTCTGAACTTTCTGCCTTGTCCCCCCCTCCCCAACAACCTCCTCACAGGCACTGTTTTCTCCAAAGACATGCCCACCTTGAACTCCCTCTGAGTTCAAGGCACTGAGTGACCAGCAGTCCAGACCTTGCAGCTCAACTGATAGCAGGTGTGGACTTTGCAAAGACCTGCGGGTAACCCGCCAGACTGACCACTCTCAAATCCACACTTTGTACCAATGGGTCTCTATGAGGCAGAAATCTCCACACTGATGACTCTCAGCTGAAATAGTCGCCCTGACACCACATCAGATCATGAGCCCTGCCCCCAACCATGTTCCAGGCTATGCAATGCAGGGACATGTTTCCCTAGAAGAAATTCTGTTTGATACTGAAAAGTGATCATTTTTCCCCAGGGGAAGAGATCTCTATTGGATGCCAAGAACAATGTACCAGATAGATGAGCTTCTTGTTCTTGGGGCACTTGTGTTCTAGTGGAGAAAGACAAAGCATGAGGAAACACAAGAAAATCATTAGGGAAGGTGACCGGGTACCATGAAAAAATGAAAAGCTTGCCATATGATGTAAAAGGTGACAGTAGTGGAGGAAGATGAATGCTATTTCCTGAAGCAACGAGATGATAACATTACACAATAGAATAACATAAATGTCACAAGAAAGGGACCCATGAGGACACAAAGATTTTCGGCTCTGTGTTTATGGGTGGTAAAGCTGTGACTCTACCCAGATGTATTCCCACTGGCCTTACTTTGTTGCTTTTGAGGTTTCATGCTCACTGAACAGGAGAGACTGTGTTTCATGAACCAGGATGCCCAGCTACAGTGATGACTTAGTAAAGCATTTCCAATTCATGCAGACTACTATTGAGACCAGATATTCTATACTTTATATTTTGTATTGGTCTCACAAGACTGATAGAATTCTGTCCTCCAACAATGTAACAGAAAAGACAAAAGGAGTAAAAAAGTTGTCCAATATGGAATGTCTCGCTCTTGAGATTTTCTGAAAGTGAACACAAATTTCACTGTGGCCTTCTGGATGCTAAGGTAAACAGACCTAAAAAACAGCCAGCTCTGCCATAAACTATTACACTTGAATAATGTTGACATTGTGTCCAGGTTCCTCAAGTGTACAATTAGTTTAACAACATATGTAGCATTAGTATAAGAGATATAGAAAACACCAGAACATGCATGGAAGAGCTCCTCACAATGTTGGATGTTGACAAAATGGCATGAGGCTCATTTGATGATGCGGGACTTTATTCAATTATTACTTTGAAGGTTTGTTTACTGATGGAATGAGTGCATGGTTGAATGATCCACATCTACACTTAAAAGGAAGGGTGAGTGTAAAGTAACATTCAAATTCTACACTACAGGTCAAATCACATCAGTGAACAGCAATGGTCTTCTGTTCCTCCAGGTAGCCAGTAGTGGAAATTCACCAGAAAACATCTGGGTCCATCTGTGCACCTCTACATGGCAGTGACACTGTGGTGGGGGTGTCCTGTGGCACAGAAGGAGGTGGAGCCAAGTGAGCAGATGGCCAAGGAAAGCCATCAGATGACACCACGTCCCAGCAGAGACTGGTGCATGCTTGGCATCTGAGAGGGGCTGGGTGATGGACTCTAACCTGCTAGTGTGTTTGTGTGAAGGACCTCCTTTTGAAGAAGAGGCTGGGTCCTCTGCACAATGAATAGTGAATAAACATGAATGAACGGATAATCGTGTCTTTAGGAATCAGCTTTATTGGGTAAAAGAAGTCTTCGTTCCACTTCGACTATCTTAGTTCAAGAGACTGCAATATCACACTGAAACTTATTCTGGCAGCTTGGAAATCATCAACAGAGACCTGTAACTGCTTCTTAAATTCCCTTTCAGGTCATTCTGATGTTTGTGCCATGGGCTGGTCCACTTCTACTGATTGACTCATCTCTCTCGGTATTCTATCAACTGCCTCCCATCCTGTTCAACCCAGCAAAAATTTATTTTAAAGCTAAACTTTTTTTTTTTTTGCCTGAGAATGAGCATGCCTTTCTCTCTGGTGGGTTTCTAATATGGGACAATGAATTAACCCAGGCAAGAGCACAGCTGGGTATTTCTTTCCTGTCCTCAGTGCATCACAGAATTCATTCCTGAGTCATCCTTTGCATCTCATTGCGCCTTTCTCTCTCTCAGTTGCACTGTTGGGCCCTGAAAGTATTTCTGCATCTTCCCTGGCAATACAGGTCTGCTTCCTATTTCTTTTGCTCACGCCAGATGCCATGGCCCTTCACCAGTGGCCTGAGGTGAAGTCTTTGTGTATATCCACCCTCTGCCCTCTACTGGTTAAGGACTGTGTTCCCATGTCAGGGAGAAGAGAGAAAGGACCAGGCAGACACCATGGGGGCACTTTTGCCAGATGTCGACCCATCATTTTTGCCAGCCCTTGCTCTCTTGCCAGCTCATTCTTGGCTGTCCCCAGTATTTTGACTACAGTAAATGACTTTCCTAGTTGGTGTCTCACCACCTCTGCGCAGATAGGCCAAGGTCATTGTCCTAGCTCGTCTCTGCTTGCAACCTCAGTGCTTCCATACAGTCAAGGAAAACTGTGACCTTGTAGCTGGCTTGACTTTCTGTTGTTGTTGTAAGGGGGGAGCGACTCTTCTCAGCTCTTTACATCTGTTTCACAATAACAGTAACCGCACTATCCATCTCCCACATGCTGATGTGACTGAAGACGTGTGTAAATGTACCTTCATGTGGGGATTTAGATGGAGAGATGGAGCACAGGATGGCAAGACAGATGAAAGCAGCTGCCTCAGGACAACTTATGAAAGGGCATTTCAAATGATTAGGATGGAACAAAATTTCTTTAGTAACAAACAATCCAGGGTCTTAAACTCCTGGAGAGCTGAGTGGGACAACTTATTCCTGTAACTGCCCAAAGCCTTGAGTGACAAGGTCTCATTTGTTTGCACAAAGGCCCAGCACCTTGTCTGAAGCCCGCGAGTGGATTGAAGGACACTGTCAGCCAAATTTTGGAGCAAGTCCAGCCTGAAATTAGAGGTTTGAAAAGAACAGGGCACAAATAATGGCATCTAGCTGTTGGAAGACATCCAAAATGGAATTTTGAAGACATTTCTTATACAACTCAGCCGTTCAAATCAACCTACAATCATTTTAGTCTTTCTAAATAAAAACGTGGTTAAAAACAAACTAGAAAGCACAATACATACATTTATGCATAAATCAGGAAACCCTCATTTCTCTGAAGCCTGTTAATGAGGTCTGTAATAAGGTCAGTATTTACTTAATAGGAAGTAAATATATTTAGTGTGAAATGTAAGTCCCTAGCTCTGCAGTTGTTTCAACTGATTAACTGTCTCAACTCAGGAACCTCACTACTTGGAGTAAAGGAGATTTTATGTATACTTATGGGAATGTTTTCCTTGGAAGGATGTTGAGGTTCTCAGTGTGAAGAGACTTCTGTTCTTGACGGTTTCAAGGTGACTTAGAGAATGCTGCAGGGGCAGGGGATAATGCCTACTTTGTGACACCTGGGAGTAGGGATATAAAAGCTCAGTCCCGATCTGAGTATTTCCAGAAGGCCACACAGCAATGACTAGAGAGAAACTGATCAAAGATTTCCAAAAGCTGCTCTAAATACTATTGTAATGCTCTTACAATTTCACAGATTTTCTTAAATGACAATAGCATATCTCTGGATTCAGATAACTGAAGACATCAAATGGCTCTGAGCTCTAGGGCAAAATAACCTATCTGAGGTATCCTGATAACAGAAGTGAGGACTGGAAATAATGCACCTCAACAGGAAATGGCAGAGTTTGTAGAGCCCCTACAGACCCTACCCTGCAAGGGCAGGAGACTCTAACCACTCTGCCATTAAAAGAACTACCTCAACTGGCCTCCCTGGCAGCATAGGTGTTAAACACGTGACACTATCAAGCTATCTGCAGCCACTGCAGCACAAGTTCAATCCCCAGCCAGGGCGCTGACCCACATGGCGCAGAAGACCTCTCCTGTCTCCCTCCTGCTCCCCTCAACACTGGATTTCAGTGAATCTGTCCTGCTGCCCACTCTGTCTCTGGTGAAACGTCTCACTGGACTGTACCCCAACTCTTGTATGTATCAATAAACTTTTTTTATTTTTTTTTAAAAAAAAGAACCACCTCGAGACACATGGGGCAGCCTTTCTTCCTTTTCCCACCAAGGCTTTAGGGTTTGAAATGGTCAGAAATGGCCAGACAAGTCTGGGGGGAAAAGAGCAACGTCAAAATCAAGATAAACACTGCCATAGTCACCTCCCTGCAGGTCTCTCACCACGTCTGCTTCAACCAGTCCAGGGCCAAGAGACAAGAGCTGCTTCCTCCCATGTTTCTGCTCCCTGTGCTCCTCAGGTCTCCTGGCTCTCCATACTCATTCAGACATCTTTTCCCCTTAAATTCTCTGTTCCCTCATCTCAGGATTGATGCAGGAACCCTCCTATCTGTGAGCGCAGATTCTGGGATGCTTGTCTGCCTGATGGTGAGAGGTCGCTTTTAATGACAGGGCTGTTTTTTTTTTTTTTTTTAATGGCAGACTCCTTTTGATTTGTTTGTTGTTTTCTTTAATACAGAACACTGTCTCTGAAACTTCTCCAAATCCATTTTATTTCTTTTTCCATGTAGCCCATTCCTCATTTATTACATGTGTCTCCTGTTCCACGAGCAACCCAAAGATGTTAAGATTCCAAGATAAGATATTCAATTCGGAGTTTGGGGATCTGGATGGGGATCTGAGAGCATGCCGTGTGTTCCTAGACACTTTACCAGAAAGTTCTGCATTTGTTTATTGGCAGTGGCCAGGCTAATAAGGACGTGTACTTATTTTCCCGTATGTTATAGTCCTTTGTTTTTATAGTTCCTCAGGGATTTTACAGGAAGGAGCTGTGAGATTAGAGGAAGATTCTTTCTAGAGGACACCATCTACATTATCAGAATGTCATTCCTCTGTCTGAGGCATCTTTCCCTCTGAGCATGCAGTCATCTGAATGTTTTCTAGATTCAGGGGCTACAGTCAATAATTTTTCTTATCTTTTCCTCAATGACTTCCCAACACAAATGAAGCTGGATGGTAAGAAGATAAAGATAAGGCTGGGGAGTTCTCGTTCATGGTATGAGATTCTAGGGCAAAGAGGTCCAGACTACAAACATGACCTCACGACAGGACTTTGTGGGTGGATGAAGGGGTCACTTTGGGGTGACAAAAGCAAGTGTGAGTTCTTCGTTTGAATTCATGCAGGAAGGTTATTTCCACCAGATGGAAAAGGGAGCAGACACTCCCAGGGACACAGGGCAGCGGGGTTATGGGTAAACTGCTGCTCTTTGCTCAGCTTCCACAAGGCATGCGGCTCCTCGCCCCCCCTGACAAGTAGCTCCGCACAGCCCACAGCACGCAGACCTCAGCGTGTCTCCCCAGGTTGTAGCTTCTCTGCGAGGGCAGCGGTTCAGGGAGGCTCACTGCGGCAGGCCAGTCTGCCCTGGAGCTTTACATTTAAGGCGTCTCCTGGTTTTTATTTAAAGAGCACCTCTTATGGATAGCATACATCTAGATCTTGTTCTTGTCTTACTGTTGACCTTTTAACTGATTAGTTTCAACTATTTTTGTTTGTGCTCCCTTTACTTGAGGACCTCCTACCTCTCCCTCTCTTGTTGCCACCATTGTTTATTTTACTTCAGATCCTGGCATGGGACAGGCAGCTAGATAAAGACCCTCTTCACTGAATTCAAGTTACACATTCACTTTCCTTCTCTTCTGGTTACTTCATTTTTTTTTTTTTTTTAAGATTTATTTAGTTATGTGTACAAGAGCTGGGGTGTAGGCCAGAGATGGGGTAGAGAGGACTCACCAGAGACAGAGTGGGGAGCAGAACAGGCAGATCTACTGAAATACACTGCTGGGGGGAGCAACACAGAGACAGGAGAGGTCTGCTGTGCCCTGTGGGTCAGCTCCTGGCTGGGATCGAACTCATGCTGCAGTGGCTGGGGAGAGCTTCATAGTGCTGAGACTTAACCCCTTGTACCACCAGCGAGGGCTTCTCTTCTGGTTACTACTAACTTATTTGTGTGTAAGCTTATTTTACTTGTATGTTTAAGACTATGTATATATACATCTATGCTACATTTATTATATGTATGTGTGTGTGTGTGTGCATGAGTTAGGTAATATGGATCATAAAGCCTATGTAAAGTATTTTTATGTTGTTCTTTATAGAATAAGTATGCTGACCTCTGGCTGAGACAATAGTAACTTCCACTAAAAGTTTTCGCCTTTTATCTTTTTGTTCTTCCTATATTAATTCCTCTTCTTGTCGGAGTATTTTCTCTAAAGTTCCTTCAAAGAGGTTCTATGTATGGTAAGCATCCTACAATTTTAGATGACTATTATATTTCGCTCTCAGATTTGAATAATGATTTATCTGGATATATAATTTCAGTATCAAATGCCTTTGAAAACATTTGCTATTGTCTTCTTACATCTGGTCTGCTTTTGAGAAATCTGATGACAATATGATTCTTATTTATTTGGAGATGATTTTTTTTCTTCAAAGGCTTTCTGATTTTTTGAATAACATGTTTGGTTTACATTTTTGTCATGAGTTACTACCATATTTAGAACTCAATGAGCTCCTTCAATGAGCTCTTTCAAACATTTTCTTCTGACACATTTACTGACTTTTCTCTATTATTTAATTCTTTTTTTTTCATTTCCCTTCTCAATGTCTTCATTTCTTTATGCCTTTTTGGAAAAGTTTTGATCAATAATTTTTATTTTGCTATTAAAATCTATCTATTGATATTTCTGTTTCAGCAATCATATTTTATACCATCCTAAACCAAATCATATCTGAAATGATCTAGTTCTGTTTAATATTTTCAATATCTTTGTTTATTATCTCAAAGACATTTTATTGGGTTTACTTTAAATTCTTACCCTCCTATGCCATTAGTCCTGCTTCCAGATGGTAAAGGTTCTACCCTCTATCTTTCACATGGTTTGACCTTCTCTTACATCTCCTGAATGTTTAGTTTTTCACTTCAGATGCCAACTGAAATGGAAAAGGAAGTGAAATAGGCCACTTTCAGTAGAAAGCAGCTCTCTAGTTGAAGTGACCCCATTGGTTAGGGTCTTAATAGTAAGGTGCTGCTGGGCCTTTGGTGGAAGGAAAGTTAAGAATTTTTCACTCCAGAAAAGAACTCTGTTTTGAACCTCAGATGTGCCTGGAGATCACATGACAGATTGGACTATATGTAGTGACCTATTTAGATCTGCAACAGATGGCGAACAAAAACAATCCTACTATGAATCTCAGATGAAAAGTTTTGCTGGTGTCCAGAGTACGTGGGAGGAGATGATGGACTGGTAGAAAAACAAAACCCAGAGAAGTGTCTTTAATTGTGTGTTGTGAGATTTACTGGGGGCTGACAAGGGTAAGACTTAAGGTCCTTCCTGTTCACAATCTATAAAAAAAAAATGATATAGACGGGTTAATTCAGTTGACAACACAGAGCTGAGGGAGGCATAGCTCTTCAACTGAAAGTCAGCAAAATTCAGAAGTGTTTGTGGCTATTCTCTTGTGCTGAACATTTTCAGAAATTAGTCAACACTAGCTCATCAACATTCACATCTGGGAGAGAATGTATGACCAACAAAGTACATGTAGAAGACCCAACCAATGTTGTTTTTGGCACAGGAAGGACAAGTACATTAGTGTAATTTGAATTTCTGGATTGCTTTGGACAATGCCAAGATCTGAGACTCAACTCTAGATAAGGCAAGTTTCCCAGTCTCCTATCTTTGCCATGTCAAACAGGAAGTACTGCGACCTGGAGCAATGCATGCACACTTGCAGTGGGATAAAGCACTTCACCTTAAGTTTGCCTTTGGTAGGTTGGTCCTAGAGTGGGAACTTCACAGACCAGAACTCTGGCACAAAGGGGGTTGTTTGCCACAAACAGACCAATCATGACATATTACTATTTCAGCTTTATCTTTCCTCCCAAGTCTACAGAGGATCAGTATAAATGTTATCTTCTCTTCCAGAAGAAATAAAATGCTTCCAATTTATTTGCTATTAAGTACTGGATTTTCTTCCTCAATACAGACTATGCAGCATTTCCTATATAGGAAAAGACCATTAATTTCATTTTTTTGCTTCCCCAAATGAAACATTTTGTTTGGAATTAACGGCAGTACTTATTTCCATTTTGATTATGCATTCACCATCTGAATTTCTAAGATCTCATTCTCTACCAAACTATACTGTCACATTGAATAAAGTTGGAAGAGTGGGGTTCTACAGGTGATATTTGATGGGGTTTGAGGCACTTGAAGAGATAAAGAGTTCCAGTTTTTGCTTTTGGTTTCTGGAATGATTGTCTAGGTTGGGAGGACAGTCTAAAGCCATCAAAATTGGCAAGGTTTTAGGGTAGTAGTTGGTGACATCACCATGCATTTTATAACTTAAGGTGGACAGTAAGAAATTCTTCCATGTTATAAGATGCTACATATGAAGAAATGACTAACACAGAGGCTTGAAGACAACAGATACACATGGGAGGAGGGTGCATTAGTGACCTGAGACTCTTAGGAAGAGGTATTCCCAAGGAGGGAGGGAAAGCAATCATCTAGAAGTGGCCATGTAGGTCTATACAAGTTCATCCATGCCTCCTAGATCCAGGATCTGGGGAAGGCTGCTTGAACATAGGCAGCACCATCACCAGAGGTGTTCAGGATTCTCAGCTGTGGGTGGTGGAGAGAGTCCTTCCGGAGGAGTTTGAGAAGTACCAAGGATACCTTCATAAGGACTGGTCCTTCCTGGGAACACATGGGAAGCATTTGGAGCTGGTCAATATAAGGATGAGGCTGAAGCGCTCGGTCAAGGCTACCCTCTGTGCAGATAACTCAAGAGAGACTGTGACTCTGAGAGGTGTTAAACCAATCCAGGAATTAGCAAAACTGAAGCACTCAAGTTGGAATGCAGCAATAGAGCTTAGAAAATGAGCAAATGTTTTGAGAAAATCAGAACCTTCTTAGTACTTTACAAACTTGGGAAACAGGATTTCTATTTCTGGGTGAAGATGTAGATCATTAATTATGTCTTTTTTAATAGCTTATCAATGCTTATGTGAACTGGCCTTGCTATAAAAACTTTACTTTCCCCTCAGCACAACGTTGGGGTTCAAGTCTGTGAACACAAGCGTTGAGGGAAAGGACGCCATTTTGTAAACATGCTCTTCCTTTTCTGAGTTCTGACAACATACTGGGGATGACAGCGAGGATGTTGTAGCACTTGGAAGGCCTCAGAAGAAGGGGAAGGAGCAGACTCCAAGAGTAAAAGGCTGAACGATTGCTAGGCGGGGGGCCAAGGAAAAGGGGAGCAATTCTGCCAATTCTCCACTCCCCCTCTGAGTGTTCCAACTTCCCATCCACCGCCAAGACACATTTTATTTTTCTGACATGAAATATGTATATAATTCTAGCTTGATTTTTTTTTTAAAGCACAAGAGGGTTGATTCTGTTTATGCCTCCTTCTAACTCCCACCCAGTACAAACATTGGCCTCCAGCCTGGTGGTGACGACAGGATCTAACAAAACAGTATCCCAGAGCCAGGAGGTAAATGGCGCAGTGAACAATGCCCCCAAACACTGACATTTTAAAAATGGGTAGTGTGGTGGTGGAGGACTTGGAAGGGGAGGCATTAGCAAGACAACTAGCTGGGAAAACACAGCAGACACTTAACTGATTTTACTTGAAGGCACATGCTGTTTGTCTGGGCCCAATACTGGGACTATCAACACTATTTCTGGATTCACATCCTGGTGGCTAAAACAAGAAATGGACCGCCTCACCGAAATGGAATCTGCTTCAGGACGTTTCACATATGTACCCAAAATACATAGTTTGGCATCTTCATTAACAAATATGATTTGTATATGACAGATGGATGTAAAGCACATGAAAGGAACTGCGCCATTGAAGAGCCCAGTGGGCCTCATGGGCTGGCATCACCAAGCACATGTGGGTGTCATGCCACATCTGTTTGATAACTAGAGCTACTGTGTTAAGCACCTTGTGGCTCCTACCTCTTTTCATGGTGTACTCCTGTACATCAGGTATGGAAGGAGCACTAGAAAAATCACCCCATTGCAGTAGGCAGGGATCCATAGAATCAAAGGCCATTGATCAGTTTTCATTTATTCAGGTCTTCAAAAATCCTTCATTTTCCTCTTTTGTTTCTATGAAAACATCCTTTCTTTCAATCCTTCAGGAAGCAGAATGGATTACCATCTAATATTCATTTTCATCACTTCACTTAAACAGGTGCATTTTTATTGTGTGCATTTATGAAAGATGAAATACATGATCAGGAGCGAGGGATGCTCTCTCCTGATAGCTTGACTGTCAAAAAGTATTAAAAGTATGCATGAATGCAGCTAATTTCAGATAATTCTTTTATAATTTCAAAGAGCCATACTTGTACCCCAAACCGAAAGAATGCATCCTTTCCTATATGTGATGGCTTCTGTTGCTCTTTTATTCCCAAGTTCCAGAATGCAAAGGGAGGGACATTCTATGGGCAGTGACCAGTAGTTTCAGATTAGGACATGACACCTGTTCTGGTAGCTCAGGCTAGACCCTGTCTAGACAAAAATTTTGTGGAGCTATAGAAGCTGATGTGGCTGAAATACCTTAGTGCAAAAGTCAAGCTGACTGATTCCCCAATTGTAAAATCACTAGATTTCCCTTTCTGGTTACTTCTTCTAAAACCAGAGAATATTCAAAAAGGATATCTTTTGAATCTACAAAAGATCTTCAAGTGGTTTCTTTGGAATCACCCCATTTTCTTTGTTCTTTCCTCAGTCCATAACTTTCTCTACTAATGCCTGTCTTGGGAAACAGGCCTCAAGTGTCTATCATCAGTGCTTCAACTGCCCATGGTCATTTAGGAGTGGCCTTCTAATAGGTGATAACTCCTAGTCCCAGTCATATTAGTTGTGACAAGGATCAAAATCAAAGCACAAGCACCTATGAAACAGGCCTTTATCTCAAGTTCTTTTCGCTGAGAATGTAATTCTTAATTCTTAATGCAATTATTAGGTTTCATTTTGAACATTTCTACTTCTAGCCTTTAATAATTTTGACCAATTCGAGTTTTTCGTCACCCACCATGCCCACAGGATATACAGCCTTACCCCTGAATAAACATCTCCTCAGTTCTTGGCTTCTCTTTCACCCATGTTTGGAACCCAGAACTCATGATGACACAATTTGCTCCAAGTGTTGTCTAGCGCTCTCCCCATGGCTCTGACAACAAGCTGAACAGTCATCCAGCGGTTTCTCTCAAAATTAAGGTGGCTTCCAAAATAGTAAAGAGCTCATGCCATTTAGACAGAAGGCATGTCTTCCATGCTTCTCAACCAACATAGGCAATTTCTAGAGCACAGCAGTCAAACTTGAGGTGATTCCTTGTGGGCTTGGATGGCTGGTGTTATCTTCTACTTATTCTGGTCTTCCCTTTTGAGATGCCCGTGTCCTGGGTAACACCAGGTATGACGGAGCAGCTTTCACGGGCGGGGGCCTCACACGGCACAGACTGCTGTGAGATTACATTCCTTGACTTGTGCAGGCTCCAGTGCATGTGGCACGCATGTTCCTAGACTTGTCGTATGTCAACACTGAAAGGGTAATAAATCTCCTTTTACAGATGAGGGACAAGGTGTGACAGTGGAGGGCCTACACACTGTCAGAGAGTGAGCTACTTAACAATGTATAAGTTTAGGTTTAGACACACATTCCCTCACCATTACCCACATTTCCTGCTAATAGCCCTTGATGGGAGATAGACTTCTCTTTAGCATAAAGTTATTTTTAAACAGTTTGGCTTGATACAATCATAAGATCTACCCTGACCAATACAACAATCTCCAGAGTTTAGAAAGCAATGATTGTTGAAGTAAAATCCAAATTTTATTTTACAATTCTTTAAATGAAAAAATGCTGTTCCTAAAGAAAAGAGGGAACACGATGGAATGTGCAAGTGTGGGCTTAAGAAAAATCCCACAGAAACATCCATATGTTTTTTTTTTTTTTTAGTTCCTAACATTGGGCAAACCCTACTTTGAGTTGTTTGTCAGACAGAATAAGATTTATCTTCGATGGCCAGCTTATCTGAGAAAGGAGAGGAGCCTGCCCTGTGCTGGAAGGGACATTGTGGGAAGAAGGCTGACACCCTAAACCTGACTGTTATTAAGACTCATTGTTTGGACTAGACATGTTTGTTTCTTGCTCGGTTTCTTGGTTTACTGGGCTGTGAAAAGTGTTTCAACAGATCATCCCCAAGATTCCTCATCCTCTTTGATATTTTGCAATTCATTTTCTAGCATTAGGCAGAGGGTAAAGACATATTGTCATCACAGTGCAGGAGTGTGGAGAGTAGAGGTGACCCCCACCAGCCTCGTCACCTAAACTCCCTTTGTGTGGGTCGTATCACTGGTCTACACATGGCTTGTGTGAGATTCTCTCCTTGCAGTCTCCTGGATGGTCCAGAGAGGAAGTGTCCTGGTTCTACCTACCACCCTCACCCCCAGTTCTAAATCTAGGAAGTTCTCAGCCTTGAAGCAGCTTGTTGGCTCTGAGCTGGGTATTTGTTTATGCGGCATTTCCATCATCTGGGAATTCTCATTCAGGACTCTGTTCCATGCTCACAGCTCCCCATCCCTGTTTTTGCCTCTGCGCTGATTATTCACTTGCACGGTTTCCCTTCACGGCTCATCTTTTCTCATTTGTTTCATGCTGTTCGTGTCATTATATGTAAGCTCAGGCCTGGGATTTCTGGATCCTTTCTAACAAAACTTTGTTTATTTTTCCTCTTCTTTCTTTCCTTGTTAGATCATCTGTGCTTTTCCTGTTGTTTCATTCCAGCAGCAGTTACAGAGAATTTATCAATGTGCCTTTGCTTATGGGAAACCTCCTTCACACTCAGGCCTTCTTACACTCACGAGGTGTCTCTGTATGTTATCTGGTGCTTTCCGAAGCTTCCTTATAAACAGGAACACAGCACATCCCAGGAAGCAGCAGGGCTTCTGAAATGACCTCCTACTGCCCAGATGTCCTGGCCTGCTTCCCCACACTTGAGACTATGATGATGTGCCATGCTCAGACCTTGTGTTATGGACACAGTTCTCCATAACAAGGGGTGGGGGAGGTTATCCAGAAGGACCTGGCGTAATCCCAGGAGTCCTTCCATCCCGAAGAAGACTCAGAGGGATGGCAGTCATAGGCCCTGAGGGGAGGACACTGCCCTGGGAAGGAGGGGCCACGTGGAAAGCAGAAGGAGGAAGGTGGGTGGCCCCTGGGGCAGAAAGCAACCCTGGCCAACAACCAGCAAAGGCCTGGGGACCTTTGTCCATTGCTAATTACTGCAAGCACCTAGACTTAGCCAATGTCCTCAGAGTTCCGAAGCAGATTCTCCCCGAGTGTCTGCACATGGGAGCTCCTGCTGGCCCCTCCTCCACTTTGTGGGACCTCAAGCAGAGAGTCTACCTGCTCCAGCAGTCATCTGACTCTCTGAACCGTGACACAGTAAGTTAGTGTCGTGTTAAGCAGTAAGTGTGGGGTAACTTGTAACAGACAAAAGAAAACTAATTTTTTTCAGCATGGTGTTGCTTTGGTGCTTCTGACCTCCTGCCTCTGAATTTAATAACTACAAAAGTAGTGCCTTTGGATCCACAGAATTTAAGTCATTCCAAAGCCCAAGATCTCCAGAATACAGAGATAGGGGACACTTCCAATTAATCTAATTCTGAGACTCATGATATTGCCTCATCCAAAAAGGATGGGGAACAGTCTGGCAAAGAGCTTTTCTTCCTCTGTGAGCAGAGCTTGGGCTCTCCAGATTGGCCAGCTGAGCCCTAACCCCTACTTATGACACACTGGGAGGAGGGCAGTAAGAAAAAAGGGTATGAATAATTTTGAGCCCACCAGGTGAAAAACAAATCTGTCTTAATGTGATTTTATA
This sequence comes from Condylura cristata, assembly GCF_000260355.1. Classification (NCBI taxonomy): domain Eukaryota; kingdom Metazoa; phylum Chordata; class Mammalia; order Eulipotyphla; family Talpidae; genus Condylura; species Condylura cristata. Next base: position 32,431,900 of record NW_004567121.1, read on the forward strand.
AATAAACATAAAAATTAGGAACAGTTTCTAGAGTGAGAATCAGAAATATGACAAATGGAAGGATAAATTCTGAGAATTTGATTCAAGCTACTTTTTTAAATGCCCATTACCTTAAGAGGTAAAGGAAGTTAGGTTGGAGAAAAAAGTAAAACAGTCTTCATATTTAGGTAGATTCTACTCATCAATCTATGTCTTTTCTTTCTGCCTTTCTACAAAGTAAAAAGTAAACTAGGAAGCTGAAGAAGTAAATTGTATTTCTGATCCAACAATTTGAATCTGTAAATAGTAAGCACAACAGAAAAATGAAGATAGAAGAAAGTTAACCTTAAGAGATTCCCACATCAAATTGCCCTGATACTAACATTCTGAGAGGGGAATTACTCCACTTTTTTAAAAATTCTATTTTTAAAATGGTAGTAAAATAAGATTCGAATGCCTTGTGCCTGAATAGAACTGGAAGTATTCAGTTAGGAATGTATCTTTAGTGAAAACAAAACTGGAAAAATGTCAGAAATCAAGACTTACATTCACCAATTTGGAGATTTTTATTTAAGTGTTTTCATTTAGAGAGATCTAGCTTAGAATTGCTTATCACTTGTGTTTCAAAAACTGCCATGATATAAACAAACTGTTCTTCATAGAAATAAAAGTAAATGATTACACTAGCAGCATGGGTGACCTAGTTCTCGAAAGTACAAGCAATAGAAGTCATCGATGAAAACAAGGCCGTGCAAATTACAGATCGTGTTCTGAAACTTCCCAAATGTGTCTGTTATTGGGCCAGGCTAAGCTGTGACTGCTCCCAACGGAGCCTAAAATAGATCTCTGGCTGGGGCCTCTTGGTGGCTCATGGTCCCAGGTCAGCTCACTGGGTGGTCAGTGGGTGGGAGCTTAGGGGACTCCCTGACATTGGCTGGTGGCTCTGAGAGTGCGTGGGAAGCCTGGTTAAGACTGAAACTAGAAAAGAGTGACTCAGGTGAGGTGAGAAGGGAGAGGAGAGCTCTTCTGGGAGAACAAACAGTGGACCTGTGTACAGCACACATTACTTCCTGTCCGGGATGGTGATATCTCCAACTGTGATGAAACTGATACCTAGTATATTCACACAGCTCTTAGTTCAAATACCCCTATCTCTTCTCTTCTGATATTTCCCAAACAGCTTGTTGAGATACGAAAGTCAGGAATTTATACCCCATTTTTAAAGAGGAAGAAATCAAGGCCCCAGTGGAATCACGTGACACTTGCATAGTCGATCATGACTGAAGAGCTGACACCAGCTGCTGCCAGAAAACTGCTGTGAACGATGATGTGTCATTTACATACATTCTGCAAAATGTTGAATTCTTTTTACATGTAGCTCAGTTAACTGACCGTATTAGGTATTATCACAAGGATTATCTCCTTTTGGAAATAAAGAATGGAATGTCTAAGGCTTTCAGAATTTCTCCAGTATCACACCAGTTGGTCACTCTGGTTGCTAATGTCAAACATATCTCCATTGTCTGCCTGCCTTTTACCTGAAATGATGAATTATGTCTTAGGGTGATAGATCAAGTCCCCAGTAATAATTATTTAAAAATTTTTTTGACTCAGTCACATGGACAAATCAAGACAACTTAATTCTGTTCCATTGCAGGCTGCCTTCCTATATCATCATGTCTAACAGTGGAAGCTGCCTAGGATGCTCACTGTGGCAAAGATCAAGGTGTTCTCATGCCTGCCCTGAGTATATTTCAATACTCAATCAGCCATGGACCAACACTTGCTAGTAGAACATTAAATATTTATCTGTTTATTGTATCAAAGGGGAGTTCCTTCACATTTTTTTCAGGGTTAGGAAAGATAAAAGGGGGAAAGCTTGACATATGATGGGGGAAATGGGGGAAGGGAGTAGGGGATGATGTTTCCAGGAATATGGAGAAACTTGGAGGGATGCCCAGAATTTGGAGTGGGAGCTAGGGAGGGAGACACAGGGAAAATAAGGGAGGCGATAAAGACAGACTCAAAGTGTAAGGAGGCCTTGAATGTCAGGACAGGAAGTTTGCAATTGATGATGGAGGCACAGAGAAGACAGAGGAGACGCAGAGGGAAGAGCGAGTAACACCGACAGGGGAGCCCCAGAGGCCTGTCATGGGCACAGGGAGTCTGACTGGCTGGGGCTTTGGGGAAGGAAAGATTGCAAGGGAAAGGAGAATTTCCAACTCTCATGTGCCTCACAGATATATAAATAAAGCACAATAAGCACTATAATGAGGAAATAAATGTCATAAAAATGTTTGATAGCAGATGGGACATAGAAACATGAAAAGATGCCAATAGTCTCTAGCCAAGAACAATAAGGGAAAGAGTTTGGTCTAGATGACCTCGAAACTCTGTTCCAATCTAGCAGATTCTGTAATTCTATGCCTTGGTTCAATTTATTGAATTCCACAAGCATGCATTTGCCAGCTACCGCCTATGCTGAAAATACTACATAGGGTGCTGTGGTGGGTAGTTGGGTGTGGGAAGGGCATGTGGGGTGGACTGTCACCCACTTCTCTACTCTGAAGAAGTTCTGCGCACATGTGAAGAAGATCTTGCAAACTATAATGCATTCCAGAATGAGTAAGTGATGTCAAAGCCTGATACATGTCATAGAGACCCAGAATGGAGGGTAAGAACACTTCGAGTCATAGGGGAAGATGATTGTACTAGAGATTAGCAGAGAAAAACAGAGGCGCTTATAAGGTGGAGAAAAATTCATGTCTAAGTGGGTTAAGAATAATGTTTTGGGAATGTCAGTTTTAGAGGCAGGATTCTAAGGTGAATCCCAGTGAACCCCAACTTGTATAAGTCCCTCTCTTTGGGTGCAGGGAGTCTCATGACTTGGTTCTCGTCAACAGACTATGGCAGAGGTGGTGGATACCACTCCCAGGAGTATTCAATGTCCTATGCAAAGGTGAAGGGATGACCAAGATTGTGACTATTTTCCCTTTCCTAAGACTGACAGGGTCTTCTGCTATTTTGAAGAATGAAGTCACCATTTGTGTGACTTTCATGTGGCACAGGAGAGTGAGGTCTTTGGGAGCTCACTTTTTTTTTTTCTCCAGCTGACAGCAAACCAGAAAGTAGGACACTAGTCTCATGACAACACAGGGACCACCTTCTACCAACAAGTAGGTGAGCTGTGCAAAGGACCCTGAAGTACAAAAAGGGAAGTAGCTCGGAAGACACCCAGACTGCAGTCTTAAGGGACATGAGCAGAGCATCCTGCTAAGTCCCGCCTAGACTTCTGACCAATAGCCATGCCGGGGAAAGAAAAAGTTGTGATTTAAGTCACTAAGCTTGTGTGATGTGTTCCATATCAATATAAAGCTAAAATAAGTTATCAAATCTGGTTGAAGTTCTGGCTCTAAGCTGGTGGTTAGTGGGAGATGAGTTTCAAAGATTTACTGGAATGGGACAACTTCATCAAGTTTCAAATTAGAATTTAAGTGATGAATGGTGTCTGGTTCAAATCGGAAGTCAGTGGAATTCCAGGTGGTGCGACAATGCTGGGCACCAAGGGTGGCAGCCATGTTCTGCAGCAATGCAGTGATATAAATTTGTGGGTAAGTGGAGGGATAACCGGACAGAAGCAACCCCCACTTATCTTAAACTCTTGCCTGCCATAGTGGTTGCCAGTTGGCAGTCATTCTGATGACTTACCAATTGGGATGGATTGCCTCATTCCCTTTGAAGTTTTTAAAGCTGGTGAAGGTGTATTAGAAGATTTAAGGCAGATTGAATTGTGGTTAGTTGGCACTGCCATTAAATCCTAGAAAGTAGAGGTGGGTATGAGCCTTGAAGGTATCTCTGCAACCCAGTCTCAATGCATAACTCTTGTCTACAAATTTCTCATAAGTGCACAAGTAACTGAGCAAATACTAACCTACGGCTACTACTACAGCCCGAGAGGATGGTTAGACCATGTCAACCATGAGAAAACTTACTTAATATTAGTTGCCATTTCATTCAATCAAAATGGTTGAGAAGTACCTTTGAGATTGTCTGTTTAAAAGAAGAGAAAACAAAGACCCAAAGAAGGGAAGAGAATTACTCATGTTCCCATAGTTACTCCCTGAGATGCTAGTTACAACCTATCTGCTTCTACCATCATCCTCTAGTGGTAGACATGGGAAATGAAGGAGGAAGGGCTCACTAGATGTCAACTACGACTTTTGAATTTATATACAAACCCAATCAATGCCTAAGACCTGATATGGCTACTGTAGACAACATCTCATTTGAGTGTGAGTAGAGTCATCTCTTTACCATCTGTTCTTGACCACTTCCATGCCCATTCATTTGCTTGGTGTATACCTACTTTATACCTTTCCCGTAAGAACAGTACTGCTAATAGTAGGTTCACATTTCCTTCTAGGACTGGACTCTATTAAAGTTGGGAGTTGCCAGCCTTCCTTCTCCATCAAACCAACACACCTCTCTCTGGAAAGAGCTCCCTTGGCCTTCCTTTCAACTTCAAGTACACCCTGGACATAACAATAATCCAAGAGCTTGGGTTGTGATAGTTCTGCAGACCCAGAGGTACAGAGCTGTATTACTTAGAGTAGCCAATATTTGGAAATTGTTAAAGAAACGTCATAGCTCAGAACCACTGCACATAGGTGCACTAATCTAAAGCAAGGTCTGTCAGCTCCTAACCCTGAAACTCTTATATAAGAAGGAAAGAGAGGAAGAGAGGAGAAAGAAAGAACATGGGAAGGAGGAGAAATTGAGGAAGAGAACCATCAGCAGCAAGAGCACCGGGAGAAGAGAAGTAAAAGGGTGCACAGGATGTGCACAGGCCTAAGATTTTTTTCCCTGACTCAGAATACTAGAAGTGGTTTATCAAACTGTTTGTGCACCCAAACATATTTTCCTGGATTGGAATGCTGTGGCCAATCCAGCCCTGCAACCACCCACCCATTAAACCCAGATTGATGTGCTGGAAATTTGGGTGGAGGTCAATGACTATCTTAAAATGAAGCGAAGTTCCTGGATCCAGAATGGCGGAGCAAAACCCTTTGCATCCTACTCTAGAGTCTGTCAAAGGCCTCATCTGATAGGAAATGACAAATAGCCATTCTCCAATAGCTGAATTGCCCCTGAGAAGCATTCCTGGGAAAGAGCATAAAACCACAATCGAATGACCATGCTGCTTCCCACGTTAAGTACACAGTGAGTGGTTCATGTGTGGGCTCGGGACAGAAGTCTAAACCTCCAGACAGACTTGCACTGCTAGTGCTTCTAATGACTTCACTGGCCTTGACATGTGAAGATGCAGGACTCGTACCCATTAGAGGAAAATTTTTATTAGAGTGGCCATTCCAGGGGATTACTAGCAACTTGTAAAGAATACAATTACCACTGAAGCTGTATTCAGCTGAATACATTTTAGCTATAATTGAAAACAAATGCATGCCTCACTGTATGGCTGGTTAAGTCTCGTGATTGTGACTGTTATCTTATTATTTCCCATTAATTAAAACAACATGTGCTGCTGGGATTTATTTGTAATTATGCAGTTGCAACTCGCTGAAGACTCTAAACAGACTTTGGTACTTAGTGTGTGCTCTGCATGCCCGTTCAGCGTGGGCTGCTGTGATTTTGCCACTGACTTTTCAGATCCACTGACATGATGGGAAAATATATTGACATGCTTTTGTTCTCATTCTTTTTCAAGAACATTTACTCTAATCCAGATCTTCCTGACTTAACAGGAGGGCCACCGATGGCCATAAACGCTAATATTTTAATCTTGATGACTTTTAGAAGAAATAAGTTTCCAGCTTCTGTTGATCATTAAAAGGAGTGTTTAGGGTTTACGAGCTGCTATGAGTTTTAAGTCTGTTTTTATCCACATGCAATTGTCAAGAATCTCATGTTTTTTTTTTTTTTTTTCTTCTTTTTTTTCTTGCCTCAGATTAGATGTTTCATTCCATTGCGCTAGGGAAATTTGACTTTAGGGGAATTTGCTTTAATTACATAACATGCCTTTCAGAACATATTTCAAAGTTTAGATTTGGAAATAAGTGACGAGGCTCTAATTCCCTAGCTTGATTTGATATGGGGAAGTGACCTCATATCTGTTGACCTCACTTTTACCATCTGTAAAATTGGGACGACCAACCAGGAGGGGTATTTTGAGGCCATATGGAGGGGTTCTGACATCTGTAGTAAATACCCCAGAGGGCAGGCTCATGATAACAAGAGTCTTCTATCACAGACTAGCAGATTTGGTGTCCGTCGAATATAGCAAGTTTCGATACTCATTATTCAATGACTGTTTTCTGGAATGCAGCCATGGTTTCATGCTGTGCCAGGATGCATTTGGAAAGGGCACAGGGAGATGGATCTGAGCACTGATGTATGTCTCCTGAAACCACTGCCTAGTCTTTGAGGTGACAAGCCCCAGAAGACCTGTAGTGTGCTCTCTGAGTGCCTTCTGCTCGGCCTCTCTCTGGCTTTCCTTTATTCTCCTTGTGACCAGCTCAGTGTTTCTCTTTAGATTTGCCTTTTGTCATCTTGTTTGTGATCATCCTCATTGTTAATTTATACATTTTTGAGCTTCCAGATGCTTAGCTAAACACAAAGATGAGGCATCCAGGTACTGTCCAGTGGCAGTACAGTCAATGTGACAACAGAAGCAGTAACCTAAGGACCAGGACTTGGAATAACTAAAAGCAAAGGTACAGATAGGATAGGAACATAGGGACCCTGCCCATACTAAGACTCAGAAATCAAACTGAGGAAATCAAGCTAGTTAAGGATCAAGACACAGAAGAATTATCCTACAGCCACTCAATAAACATGATGTACAAGATCCCATTCTCTTTGGTCTTGGTCTATCTTCTCAGTTCATTTTATTGTTACTCTTCCAATCTTTCACTCATTAGAGACCTTTCCTCTACATTGAACAGCCTAAAATTATCCCCTTCTCTGAACATACACAGGTTTTAGACCTTTGTACCTTTGCAGATACTACTGTCTCTGCTGGGACTATCTCTCTCCTGTCTCTGCCTACAGAATTCAGAATAATGTTATGGCATGATTCCATGCCTGCCCACTCCATAATGCATGAGGCCTAGAGAACAGGAACTTGCCTTGCTCATTTCTATGCCTTCAAAACTCAGTCATGTGCTGCCATTATTTACTGAACAAACCTATAGATTATTTGAGTCCAATAGAAGTTTCTGCGCTTATGGGAATGTTCTCTATCTGTGCTATCCTAATAGCACTTGAAATATGGTTAGTGCAGTTCAGGTACATTATTGTAAGTTACAGTTGATTTAGGTAGTGAATGTGACCAGCAGTAATGGCACTGGGTAACATGGCTATAGATAATGACAGGAGAATGGCCAGAACGATGAGGAGAAATGGCCATCAGATTCCATAACAAGGAGACTGCTGTACAGACAGGTGAGGCTTGGGATAGAGAAAAACACCCCACCCAACCTCCAGATTTCTCCCCTGCACCTTGTTGATTTTATAGCCCCATGGTAGACCTGGTTGCTCAAAGACTGCAGCATCTAGAAACTACACATTCTCTCTGACTTACTTCCTGAGGTGTGTGACACATTCAGTATGGACGGTGCCTGTCAAATGAATCTTTTCTCTAAAGTATGAAGTGAGCTCTGGGATGGGAATCAAATCGAGAGGAGGGAATGAGCTGCTGAAAGTTGGCTGAAGGAGGCATCTTAATATGAGGCCCCTCTCTTGGGTGGAGTCATCTTGCCTTTGGCACAATCCTTCCTACAAGGCCAGGGAAGGTACAGGGCAGCCAGGGAGACAGAGCATGTCTGGGTCGGGGAAGAAAAAGAACACTACAGGGTCACCAGTTGGAACAAACTGAAACCCAACACAGCTGGAGGTCATGCTACATGCTTTCCAGATGCCTCCCTGGAACCGGTTCCTGTTATATCTCTGCAAAGGAGGTGTTTGGAATAGACATGAAATCAACACAGCTCTATGGTCATGTCACTGGACTCTTTACAATCTCAGTATGCCTGCTGGGGAGGGTCTCAGTGGTCATCACCCAGAGGGGCTCTTACAGTGTCTTAAGAAGACTTGAGAATTCCCTGAATGTAGGTAGACATTATGTATCTGAGTATTTTCCTTAAAGAAGGCTCATAGCATTCAACATTTTCAATGAGATTCATAAACCAAACAAGATTCAAAATTCTGTTCTATTTCATACCCCACCTACCTTCTGAAGAACATCAGGCTTAGCTCAATGACCTTTCTCAGATCATGCAGTTAGTAGAGGTCAAAGATGGACAAGGAAAGAGACAGGAGATTGTAACTGCTTATTAGAAATTCTATCCTGTTTGCAAAATTGTCACCCAGACCTCTGGAAGTAATTATTTTAGTCAGTATTCACCCATCATATTGATGGCAATCTTTATTACTCCAGTCTTCACAAAATATCAGGAGAAGCTTCGTTGTGCCTGATTGAACACCAGAGCTATCACCACCACCATGGTTCTCCGAGATCACTGGGTCCCACAGATAATGTGTGCAGTCTCAGACTGGATAAATTATGTGCAAACATCTTGAAATAAATGCACATACTATTGCAATAAACTAAACACACTTTTCTTTATAAATGAATTCATTTGGGACAAAGCACAATAAGTAAAGTTGCCCCTACTGGGGAGATGAGATTTGAAATATTCTGATGCCACAGGGGTCTCATACTACAAAAATATGAACCATAGAAATACCTTACTGTTTCCCTGGTTTGGCAATCCTAAGAAACAAAATACATTTAAATCAATATGTTCTTAATAAAACGATGGTTTCAAATGCTTTCTCTATTCTTCAATTCAAAGTAAGCCATTTTCATTTCTGAAAATGAAGGCATCCTCCCAAGAAAGTCCCTAGTGCTGCTGGGGATCCTTGACTTCCTGAGGCTGCTGTGACTTTGGCAAAACACATGGGTTACAGGCTGTTGGGGGAGGAAGGGATATTGGCCTCATCTCTGGGCAGATAGGTCAGGGCTAGAGTATCTACCTTGAACTTGGGGACTATCGGGATGGCTGTGTTATGGGAAGTTGGCTCAAGGGTTGACCAGCTCACATGCTGTCAATTGAATGACAGTCAGCTTGTCTCATTTAAGGTCCAGTAGGAAACAAATGGCTGGTGGAGTTGACCTGGTTTCCTTATAATGAAGATGCTCCTTATTCTACTCTCTGCTTAGTTTCTGTATATTCCTATATATGTATAAAGCCATCGGTGGATCATGCATTAGTGAACAGCAGACATGGACACTCCAGTATTCGCCAGTTGTTTCACATCAGCGCCTTCCCCCTAAAGACCTTGATGGAATTTTAGGCCAATAAAGACCCAAGGGAATAAGACCACACACACTCTGAGTTCTAGAGGAGCTGGACACAGTAGTCACACCCTGAAGGAATGCCTCCCGTTTCCCCTCTCCTGAGACACTTCCACACATGGTTGTTCAGACATCTGTCCACCCCAGGCAGCAAGCAGAGTCCAGGGCTGCCTTCTGACCAAGTAGCTAAGCCTAGAGAGAAGGTGGCCCTGTTAATTCTGTGGGTTACACCTCATCTCCCTGTGGAGGGCTGCTTGCCCACATGGGGGGACCTTGACCAGCAAGGCCGGAGATTCGGCGCCCCAGGTCCGGCGAACAAAGGAAGCAGTCACACGCGTGTAGCAGAACAAAGAAAGAGCTCTTTATTGGGTTTTTATCTCAGCTATATACAAGACAAGAGGAGGGGGATGCAGAAGTTGGGAAGGGAGAAGGCCAATAGAAATGCAACATGTTTTGGTGGCAGTTGGTCTCGCAAGGGGCGAAAGTGGGCGAGAAAAGAAAGAGGAAATGGAAAAGGTGGAGGCAGGGAGCTCCTCCCACATGCCTTTTGCAACCCGGATGTTTTTCTCTATCTGGTTCCCACATGCCTTTTGCAACCCGGATGTTTTTCTCTATCCGGACTCCATTTCACCTTTTTATGGCTGCTGACAGACGCCAGATGCCGGCCTCGGTCCCCAACACCCACAGACATCCCTTCTAGAACCTGGCACCACCAGATGCTACAGGGCCTGCAGAGAGTCATTTTGATTGCTCGCTATTACAAGAAGTGGGCTCACTCTACAAATTGAGTAGCAAAACCCTCATATTCAAATTTATGAATAGACCTGGGTAGCCTGTGTGTGCCAGGACCTCAGGCCCTAACTTGGCCAGGGCCTTCCTATGCAGTCTCCTGTCCCCATAGCTATGGCCGAATAGCCTCCCCGCTGCCACTGGTCACCATCTGTGACTTCACTGTCATTTAGATGGAGATTTTTCCCTCTACCATGTTATGGCCCACTGCATCTCACTTAAGACTCATTCAGTTGTCCATCCCCGATCATAAACACCTTTTCAGAACTTTTCTAGAAAAAGTTTGAATAGTACTTTAAGAAGTATAATCTTTTGATGACTGATGAGAAAGGGGAGATACCTATACTACCCAGGTGAGGAAAGACATAGTAAGTAAAGCAAACTCTGTTACCCTACTTTGACATTTCTAGGGAGAAGCCCCCCTCTGTTTTCTGAGTTTCAGGTGTGAGCAGTTACCAGGATCCTTCCTGGTTGGAATGAGAAATGAACACTGAAGACCAACAGCACTTCCCCTTCTGGAATTTCTATTAAGATGTCTTGCCCTTTGAGTAGCTAGTTAAAGCCACTGGAGACAGACAACCGCTGACGCCACTGCTTCCTAAGGCAGGATTGCACAAGCCCGAGCCCGCGAGTGTACCCTGTACGTGATGCACTCCTGGGTTGCATGCTCCCGGAAGCACAGGGAAGAAGCTTACAAAGTTTATCCAGCTCCCTGAGAAAGAAACTGGTTTGGGGTATCTGGAATGATGTGGCTTGGATGAAAAGATATGATTGAAGAATGTCATAAATGCCAGGAAAATCTGGAAGATGATGCTTCACAGACGCCCTCCAGCTCCCTCCACCCAGCATAGCTGGCTCATCTCTGGCACCTCCTTATCACGGAGAAGGGCTTCCTGGACCTGACTCGGGAGAGCCTTCTTAGTGGCCCTCTGGCTCTTATCCACAGGATGTGGAGGATTTTGCAGTATAGACTGAACTTCTGGAGAGAATATTTCTCAATGTGGGTTTTATGTTGGGCGATTATTTTAGCGAGTAAGTATTTCGTGAACACTTGTCTAAACGGGTCAGGAACGCACATGATAACTGATTCAGTTTTGAGTGTGAGGCTCACGCCATTTTTTGTAGCTTCTAGAAAGCAAAATTGATATTAGATTAAAAGAGACTCAGCTTAACAGTATCTTTCAGAATGAAGTCCCTGAAAATAAATAGAAACTAGGGTGAGACAAACATACAAAAGAAGTATGCAGGCCGATAGGTTTAGGTTCTAGAAAAAAATAATGTCTTTGTAGATATCCTAGGTGAGAAAACACAAAACAAAGTAAATTAAATTTGTATGGCTGATTTTCTTCATTTTGTAATGTAAGAAACAGGCTCAGAAAGGTAAAGGGACTTTTTTGAAGTAGCAGAGTGAAATATTGGGTGAGATTCCCACTGACTTCTTAATGCCAAGTCCAGCCTTGCGCCCCCTCCTCCTTGCCATTTTCCTATTCCCTTCCTGAACTTAGCAGCTCTTAGCTCACTGTGCAGGAGTTTCTGTGAGGTCAAGACAAGTGCATGGGGCACCATCACTGGACCGCATGTGCTAACTGGGCTTCCTGCTCCCTCCATTGGTTTTGATGGGGGGCATGCAATGACAGTAGGCACAGAAGCTTCTAGATGATTCCAGAATCTGTCAGATCCATGTTGTTTCCCACATGTCTGTCTTCACAGCAATAATAACAGAGCTGTGGCTTGGCCTTTTCCTCCCGAGTCTCCACCTGGCAGGGCTCTCCCAAACGGTGGAAGGAACAGGACAGAGAGGTCCTTCAGTGTGAATGTGGTCCCCAGTGCCCCTGAGTCCACATGGGGAGGGGAGGGAGGCTGTACTCCTTCAACCATCCCTGAGACAGGCTCCAGAGAGGCCATGAAGTCCATGTGGAAGGGCAGAGACAAAGGGGAGATTTAGGGCCGTGCCAGGATTTTGATGTCAGGGCAAGAACGCATGAGTAACTAATCGAATGCATTCTTTCCTGAATTGTCACAGCTATAGGATTTTATTATCGCATTGGACTCCGAGGTAAACTCTTCTACTAAGAAGAGGAGGGATTGCCAATTTTATCAGTTGTTAGCTCAGGTGGGCACTTTTGGGGTTTATTCCCAAGCCCAGAACAGTAAAACAGCTGGGTAGTAGGGGTATATGGAGAGCAAGGGGCTCGTGGGTAGTGTCAGCTCTTCTCAATGTTATGTTCCCACACATATGCACATAGGATTTTGTTGGTTTCTACAAAAGGGGCCTTCCCCCTCACTCAAGGTTTTTGCTCACTGTGAGGTTCAACAAAGTTATAAACTCACAATCCAAGTCAAGTTTGGGCAAATGCAGATGCTAACAGGCCCTGGCCCTTTGCTGTGAACTGTTGTGGGTTGAAGTCCTTCTGGTACGATGGCAGTTCTGGCCTGGATTTCCCGCTTCACCGCTGACCTGGATGTCTGTACACATCCTGGTCCTAAAAGACTTCAACATGTCTGAATTTTCCAGAACTTTTTTCTATAGGAACAAAGAAACCTGTCATGTTCCCAGTTATGTGCTTCTTTTTATTTTGTCAGGACCCTTGATAATTCTGGCAACTGTAGACTAGCTCGGAATGGGGCTATCTCTGGATGAGCTTCAGGACAAATTTCTGGATGGCCTGTTGGATTTTCATCTTGGGGTTTGATGGAGTTCATAAGCTGGAAATACCAAGGCCCAAATAAAGTTATATCAAGGAAAGAAAGGATTGGTTTTCATTTGCCAAATACGTGCTTTTTTGAAACAGAGCGAGGGGCTGGAAATAGATAGAACCGGACATTCCTTGGAGAGACCCAGAGTAGGGTGGGAACGCAGGCCTGTAACAAAGTCACAAACTGGAGTGGTGCTAAAAGACAAGTGTCCATGGCTCAAGGATAGCACAGTGATGCAGCCATTGCCTGGGCGAGGAGTCAGGGGAGATTTGCGTCACACTGTGGAGATAGACTGGGGCTCACCAAGCAGGAAGGGAGTAAAAAAGTCCAGACAAAAAATGAGCATATGCAACAGTGCAGAAAAGGATATAGTGAGAAATACCGCTCCAAGGCTAGCAGGATATGCTGACTGCATTTCCTCTAAAACCACTGCAAATTTCTCTTTACTTGTTGGATTTGTTTGTCTTGAGCAATAAAAAGACAGACATAACGGGAGGGGGGAGAGAAGGGGAAAAAAAGAAAGGGCATAGGAGGAGAGATACAGCTGGTTTATCACTACAAAGAAAAAAAAAAAACTTCAGAATCACTGATCCATTTCTGTAAACACCTCCTATGTTCCTGCTACTGATATTGTGAAATGGCCTCTGGGATGGGCTGCTCCTCATCAGGTCTCAGGACGGCCCCTGGGTCAGAACAGGGCTTCATTAATGAGGGGGACCAACAGCTAGAGCAGAAGCCATGCTTTCTGCTTCCTTCAGGCCTGGGCTCTGAGCAGCAGGGAAGCACACCCTCGCCCCGGAACCTCACGTCCACGGACTGTGCTTGGACTCCCAAGGGAGATGCCTTTCACGGCCCATCAGGCTTGGCCGAGGCTCCTGATGCTTTGGCAACTGTCCAGAAAAAGGAGCTCCCCGAAGAATAAGCCCCTGGATGACATGTCATTTATGGCGAGAGGAGGAACAAGGAGGGGCCTGGCCTCTTCCTTGATCCTGGGCTCCGATAACAGCCCTGGGAAGGCGGCCTGACCAGGGCTATCGAGGTTGTGTCCAAGTCTGGATCTGAAGGCAGAAGCAGAGAGCCAACTGCAGGTGTGGGTAGACCCCTTTCTTCGCCCACAGACTTCTGGAGAAGGCTGTGCTTTCTGAGAAAGGCCTAGCGAAAAAGATCAAGCTCAGCAGAGGCCCCGCTGGGCGGGAGGCCTGCTTCCAAGAGGCGATTCATTTTTAGTTTAACAACCGTGCGTTTGGTCCCCACACAATTTATCTTCATGCACAATCATATACCTGTGTGCCAGATGTGCACAGCTGTATGTGAGCAACTGCTGATCTATCTGGATCTCAGGCCAAGTGCCTGTTTCTTTAAATTAGGGTAGGTTGGGATTTGGGCCGTGTGAAAGTTTCATTTTGAAACCAGAAACCAAGCAAGCACCGGTGACGAGGGGGGTTGAGTTTAGCATGATGAAGAACCAAGGCTGAACTGGCTTTTCTAGGACCCCCCAGAACCTCCTGACCCCTGAAATTCAGCTGCATGCTGGGACTGCAGAGGTTGGGTTATCCGGAGACTAGGTCGTGCCAAAGTGTGCGCCCCTGTAATTGCTTGTGGGGAGACTGTAAGACCTCTGTCCGGCCTTTGGGAGCTCCTGGAGGAGAATAGGACTTGACATTTTTAGTTTGTGTTTCAGTTTTTACCCTCTGGACTCAGAAGCAGCAAGACCACAAAATGTTCACTGAGGCCTATCACCCTAGCAGCTGGGGCGATCCCAGAAGATTAGAAAATGGGAGTAATGAGGGGGCCCTCCCCCCCACAAAGAACCCTCGCTGTAGGCACGGGGACCAGGGCACCTCCCCTTCAGCCCCGCCTGTCTCCCCTTCCCTGGCCAAGGGCACCTGGTCATTCCACGATGGAGCTATTGAGTGTCCACTAATGCCGGTTCATGCCAGATCCACAGGTGGGGAAGTGCTTGACACATAATAAAGGATCCACGTGCATTAGTTGCTGTGCATTAGATTTAACATGTCCACATTTTTGGACAACCTATCGGAACCCAGATGCTTTGCAGACAAAGTCTCCTGTCGATGAGCCTGGCTCTCTGAGGCACACACACACTAATATTCCCATTTTGCCAAGAGGAAAATTGAGGCTTAGAGAGGTTATAAAACTTACTCAATCAATCATACATTTCCTATGTAGTGGAGCCAGGACTAAGATTTCAAATTCTGTTTTCTGCCACACTGCTGTCCTACCATCTCCCTTTTTTGCTGGATCAGACACCAGGAGAAGTGTGAACTCACAATGCGGGGCCTCGGGGCCATGTCACATCAGTACCTGGATGGAGACCACCAGGGCGCCCTCTCAGTTGTCCCCTTTCCCGTCTCCATTCTGGCCTCACGTGGGCAGGCACTGATAAATCAGCCACGATACTCAGGCTCAGTTTGAATTTCAGCAAAATTCTCTAAGAACAATAACCAGATGCAATTCCACTCATATCGTGTCCACATAAGGAATCCATTCCAAGAAAAATCAGAGGATGCACTGTGCTTCTCAGGCAGATGAATGACTTTTCATCTTCTCTGGGCTGCTTTTAGAACTCAAACAAGAAATAACATCTAGATTAATTTTCGAGTTTAGTCCTTGAATCCGGTCTCAGGAAGAACACACATATAATTTAGCCTCACAAGGATGACCCCTTAGATCCGCGATCTCCCCGTGGAAGGGGCTCCTTCTACACACCTGCCCTTCAGGGCCAATTTCCTCTTTTCAGGTTCAAGGACTGTTCCAGACTATGCTTTCTTACAAGCTACTTAGAGGAGCCAGGCACCATCCTGGGAGTAAAACCGAATCCTCCAGGAATGACATCATTTATTTTTCAACAAAGATTAATTTAATTTGGTTTAGTTTAACAAGAGTGCATGATCATAGATTTGATAACCAAATGGATGCCTTGACGCACATTTCAATCTTGTTTTAGCTCCCTTCCAGTGTGAAATACAGACTCTCAAAGGTAATTGGTATATCACTTCTCCAAGGGGGAGAAAAAGGGTAGGCTTTCAATTTTCTTAAACATAAAACTTAAAACCCGCATGTAATAATAAACAAATGGTTTAAGGTATTTTATGTCACAAATGTGCTGCCATTATTTAGTTATGAATTTTCAGGTTCAAGAATTATGCGAAAACCCAAGGGTCATTATGGAATGTCTGTATATTTGACTTCCAAAGCTCCAGATCAGTTTTAATGTGTTCAGTGTTATACCACTGAACTCCCCAAGCTATTTCTCTATCCTCAGAGACATGTCCTAATAACAGGCCTCCGTGTCTTCTGCTTAGTGAAAAGTGTGAATAATAGCTCCAAAAAGACTATATATATATGTGTGCGTGTGTATGTGCATATATAGATGTATAATAGCTTCAAAAAGACTATCTCCATATATATATGAACATATATTATATATGTGTATATAATATATAGAACACACACACATCTATGTGTAAATTTTAACTTTACCATTTGTTCCCACATGACCAAGTGATTGAACCCAACACAGTTAACAACTTAGGAAGGGATTCATGGCCAGAGTTACTTTGTAAGGGGACCCTAAATGTGGAATAATCAACATGTTAAAGTAATCTGGATGTTTATGATTTGATAACTCTTTGGTGCATTGTTTAACAACATGTTTTCAATTTACTTTCCTTCAAATAGCTCCAAATAACCCTGTGATTTTGGATGATTGATTATGGGAATGCTGCTTTTACTGTACATCCAAGGTAATTTTAAAATTACATCTTCTTTTCATTGTTAAGGAGTAAAATCATTTGCAGGTCTTGACATGATTTATCAGAAAAGGGGGGACAAAGGGTCAGTCTTGGCCTCACTCTATTAGAATATTATTATGTGAGCCCAGAAGTCAAGCATTAGACTTCATGGAAGCTGGGTTCTAGTCCCAGAATTTTAAACAATCTGTTCTGTGGCCTTAGAAAAGTAATGAGCCCCTTGTGACTCACTTTCCATATAAAAATCAACTAAATAACTGGGATCAAAATTCCCCCTAGAGATTCTGCTTAAGTGTAACCAACATACATCTAGAATTCTGTATTTTCTACTAAGAACCCATGTTTTATACTTAGAAAAGTCTTGAAAGCACTGAGTTAAATGACTTTGAGTTCAAGTCTAAAGTTCAACAAGCACAGAATCAAATCTTCCCAGCCTTTGGGCAACTCCCTTCCAATGTTCCCATCTTATTTTATAAGACTACTTAACTGTCTTACTGATGTATATTTCTCACAGATGCAGTGCTCATATTTACACAGGCCATCACTTAATCCTCCTAAGGACCTTGCATTGTCCGAGCGTTGGTCATGGTCCAACCCTATCTGCCACAATAAATTCCCCAGTGACTTAAAAATTGCAGTTTTATTTCCTATTCATGTAAAATCTTCCTCCATCTTGTAACTATGCTGTCTGGACCACATGTCCTTCATGGGAAGACAGTTTTGAGAGTCTCTGGCTATTGCTTGTTTTACAGACACTAAGGAACGATGTTCTACCCATAGTTTATTGGCTAAAATGAGTCACATGGCCCCGACACACCGGGAGGACTGGGGTATGCAGAAGTGTGGACACAGAGGCTGCCACAGCATGGCTCTGCTTTCATACTTCTAAGAAATTGAGGCTCAGGAAGGTGACCTGTCAGGGGAGCCACATTTGAAGAATGACCCTGATGAAGAATATCACCTGACAATTCACTCCAAAAGGATGTATGCACAACATCAAAATGTAGAAACAACCTGAATACCTATTCACAGATGAGTGAGAAAGAAAATATGAGCTATGTATACAGGGGATATTATTCAACCTTAAAAGTGAAGGAAATCCTGTCATAAGTGACAACATGGAAGGATTGGAAAGACATTATGCCAAGTCAAATAAATCAGTTACAGAAGAACAATGCTGCACAAGTCACTTACATGGGAGATCTACAACAGTGAACTAATGAAAGAAGAGAGCGCAGTGGTAGTTGCCAAGGGTTGGGGAGAAGAGGCAACAGTTGATAAAGTTTTTCATTTAACTCCCCTCACAGGCACACAAATTAAATTTTAGTGATGTAATGGATATCCAACACAACTTTACAAATAATTTTAGGATATAAAATACTCCCCCTCTAAAAAATAGATGCACATTTCCAAGAATAGAATTGATGTTTTGCCTTGAAGAGGGTTTTCTTTCGATCTATAATGAAAGACATGATATTGTCTACATTGTCCTTTCTACTCTGCCACTGCATGCTGCTGTCACTCTCCCTTAAGCAGACAGGTGCCCCCACGAAAGGTCAGAGATGGTCCAAGAGGCCTTCCCTGTGAGCTACTTTGAATCCTCCTTGCTTGCTACAGTGAAATGGGAACTTCAGGATGTCAGAGTGATGATTTCACCAATGCTTTTGTAAGTAGTCAAGTACAGGTTACAAGTGAACTTGCACAGCTTCGTCTATTCAAAGCACACCCGCTGTAAATAGATACTTCCCCTTTTCTACTTTTTGATCCTGAGAAGTCTCTCCATAGTTCAACAAATAATACCAAGAACTATAGAAACATAATTTAGGAAGATAGGCTCTGTGTGGGAGGAACACTGAATTTGAATCAACACATAACACAAACCATAAATTGAAATCAACAGAAGAGCATGTAGGACGTAAGGTAAGTGACATAGACTACATGGGTCTATATTAATGGAAGCCTCCAGAAAGGAAAACCCCATTCTGTTGGGCTTGAGGAGTCAGACAAGTCATCAGAGGCCTGCAAGGATGAGGCATCACTGCCAGAAGCCTACAATGGAGAGGGTGTGAGCAGGACACACAGCTGGAAAGCTCAGCTTTTGCAAGAATGCAGGGGCCAGGGGTACCTGGAAATCTGAACTTGGCTTAAATATTCAAGGCCTCAAGTGCTCTCATGGCAGTGTGTGGACTTAACCCAGGTGCATTCAGGAGACCTCTAAGGCTTTTAATCAGTGTCACTACATAAAGTGCAATTCTATACTGATATCCAGGAGATGTACTACTCTGCACGTGCACAGAATCTCTGGGAGGCACTGTCCCCCAGTATCTACTTACATCACATAAGTCATTTCAACTAGACATATACCAGTTCGGCACAAAGAGGCCATTTCTCAGCTTCCCTTCCAACTGATAGGCCTTGTCACTAGTTCCTACAGATGGGACACAGGTGAAGACCCAGTAGCAGCTCCTAGATATTTTCCTTAGCAAAGAGCTGGCAATTCTGGTGACTTCTTTTTTTGCCTTGTCACTAGTTCCTACAGATGGGACGCAGGTGAAGACCCAGTGGCATCTCTTAGATATTTTCCTTAGCAAAGAGCTGGCAATTCTGGTGACTTCTTTTTTTGCCTTCTTGCTACTTAGAATTCAGTGGTGAAGGTGGTCTATTTGGGTCATTTTTTGAAAAGGCCAGCTGACCCTTCCTCCATTTGAATGGTGAGTTGCTTTTCCGTGGTGACAAAAGTTAGCATATTGGCAGAGGTCTGTTTTGGGGATCTTTATTTATTCTGTTAAAGATTCATCTGTCCCTCTGCAAACACCACATTGTATTAGTTACTGGAAGAATATAGTAAACTTTAATATCATGTAAGGTATTTCCTCCCAGTTTATTCTTCTTTTTCAAAATCTATTTTACTTTATAATCTAGCTACACACACTTGAGCAACACATGCATAAAACACATTTCATGGGAAAGACGTATTGATTATTTGTGATGCACCCAGATTTTTTCTATTCAGTTCTATTCTTTTATTGGAAAATACTGGTCATGGCCCACTAAATTGATTTGACGTGTCATCAGTGCATCTCTCAAGTTGCACATCAATAGAAGGGAGGAGATATTTACCACCACCCACCATCCCTCAACAGATAAAAACCATAGTAAGAGAGTGAAGCTTCCTGGAGGGAGGAACCAGTTCACATTAGGCGTGTTTTCAAATTGGGGCAGGAACTGCAGAGAACATGGCCCACTGGCGGGGGCGGGGTGTGTGTGTGTGTGTCTGTTTTCATGGTGAGAAAATTGCTAGATGTTAAACATGAGGTTGGTTTTCCATGAAAGTGGCAAAATGACTTAGCAAGAAATCTGAAAGCTCCTTGAAATGATACTTGCTATCGTGTTAATGGGGTGGGGGGGTAATTTTCTTACATCTGTTACTTCTTTTTCTCCTTACTTTCATTGTTATGGATTATAACTTCCATTTGACGTAGAGGAAAAAGGTAACCACAAGAAGCTTAAGGGCTCCATTTGTTCAAGTTTGCTCAGTGGGTAAGCAGCATAGACTTAGTCTGTGCTGGCCTCACATTCCAGCCTCAGAGCTCCTGCACAAGGCTGAAGAGGGCCAAAACTCAGAAGCTTATGAAGGGAGGAGACAGAGTCTGGGATGCCTCACAAGATGCTTCTTGAGAAGTCCTGTAACTTCCTACTTGGACCATGAAATGGAGGGTCACCCCCGGGCTGTGTGGGCCCCAGATTCCTGAGGAAGACCAGGGTATGGGGCCACCACTCCAGATGGGGCCTGTAATAGCTGGGCTCCCTCATGAGCAAGGAAATACTTTCATTAGGCTTAAGCCACTGTTATTTCAGGTTTATGTTACTCACAGTTGAATCTAATCCTACCGATACAACCACTATCCTGTATGAACAGTGGCAGAAAATAAATATCACATATCCATCACATAAATCCGCTTTTATAAGGGAATGACGTCAAATTATTACCCTCAATAAAAAGGTGTTTCGCAACATGGCCCAGGAATTTAGAAGTGCCACGTGCTCCCTGTTTCTCTGCCTCACAGTCACACACGCAGCTCCCTCTGGCCCAAGGACAACATATCTTTTCTGATGTCAAGACCGAGGTCCAGCCCCGGAGACCCTGTGGGAGGATGGGGATGGTGTGGGTTTGCCCCGCCACGTGTTTTCTCCAACGATGCACTTAACAGGATGAAGAGCTCTCTTGGTGCCCCCTTTCGTGAGTATGTTTTCCAGAAGCGAGCAAAAAAATGACAACGGTGGAAGGTGGACTCGGAGAAAAAGTGAAATATAAACAAAGCAAGCTCTTCACTGAACAGAAAAGTTCAATTAAAAAAAAGAAAGAAGAGAAATGTAGGATCCTAATTTGAACCATAGCCCCATGTCTAATGCTTTTAGCCAAGGAAAGGGGAGAAAAGCACAAGAAATCTGAGTCAGGGAAGATGTCATGGCGAGTTTCAATGGGACGAATTCCTGATTAATTTTAAAGAACACGATGGGACATGGAATTAATTATACAAGTCAACCCACCCACATTCCTCCGTTGCTTTTCACACACATGGGCTTCTGAGGACGGTGAAGGGTGTGGGGAGAAAGGGAAAAGGAGGAAGACCACAGGGTGGCCGAGGCCACTCGGGGAGGCGGCCCTGCCCCAAGCGCTGGCCTGGCTGGGCCTCCTCTTTCCCAGCGGGGAAGCCGCGGCCCGCAACCCCAAGCGGCGCAGCGGCGCTGGCTACGTCAGCCCAGTGGTCCGTCCACCCTGGCTTCAAGGACACCTCTGTTTTATTCTATTTATTGTGGAGACACTTAATGTTTTGAGGGATGTAGAAAAGCAGATCGTAAAGGGACTAGATAGGAGTTTAAAAAAAATCCCTCAGCTGCTTTTAATTTCCTGTGGGATACACAAGACAATTTCACCGAGATTTTTACTTAGAACAAACAAATCTATTAAAACTCTGAACAGTTTAAATGGGTTAGAGATTTTTAAAAATTATACATTTTTAATAAAATAGGATATATTTTAGGAGCAAAATATGATGCTTTGATATTCATGTAAAGAGAGTAAGTAGGGGGAAAGCTAATTAATATACAGCTCTTTCACATTCATGCTTTTTTGTGTGGTGAGGATTCCTAATACTCTACTCTCAGTAAATTATCAGTGTACAATAGCATATTAACTGTAGTTGTCATGTTCCACCTCAGATCTCAAGACTTACTCAGCCTGCATAACTGCAACTTTGTTAAAAAAGCAGATCCCTCCCTGGTGGCGCTGGGGTTGAAGCGCAGCACTGGAAGCTGTTCACAGCCACCGCGGCACGAGTTCGATTCCCGCCTGGAGGTGACCCACATGGCACGGCAGACCTCTCCTGACCGCCCACTGCTCCCCTCAGCAGTGTGCTTCATCAGTTGCCTGTTCTACTCCTTACTCTGTCTCTGGTGAGTCCTCTCACCCCTTGCAACTCTGGCTTGTACCCCAGTATAAATCTTCAAAACAAAACAAAATGAAACAGATTCTGCTTTCCCTAAAGTCTCCCAGAGCTTTTTTTTATCTGTGCTAACACCAGTGGAACCTCTCATCCTACTGGGGAAAATCAATCATTTCCTATAACTGAGACCCTTTGTATTGTCTTATGCTTCCTTCTCACTTTCAGGTAACATCTCTGCGAGCTTGAGTTCTGAGGGTCACCCTGCCCTCTTTATGACTTGAACTAAGTATCTCTGGACACCTCTAGGGTACTGACTCCTCCTGAGGACTTCTCATTTGGTGGGAATTCAGTGGTTGATGGACAGACTTATCACGTTGCAGGGCAGCAACATCAAAGTTCAGTTGAAGATAGCAACAAAGATCCCAGTAAAATGATGCACTTGACATTTTCTAAGCAAAAGGGACACAATGCAGAGAATTAAATGCTTACAAAGATCTTAAAGGTTTTTAGGTAGACTTCAGGAATGATTACCAGAGCAACACCACCCAACTGACCCATCAAGGGAGCTTCTCTCCCTCTCAAAGGGAGAATTAGCAAAAATTCCACTGGAAAATGGCTCAAGGATCCCCCAATCTCTCCCCTTCCAGGAGTCCAAAAACACCTCTGGGAAGCTGAGCTGCTCCAGAGCTACACGATGCTGTATATGTGCTGATCAAAAACACACGTGCCCATGCTCAGCCTTGAAACCCTCAAAGCTAGTGACTGGCCACTGCGAGGTCTGTTCACATCCGCTGTGGGGTGGGATGGGGCAGGAGATTGACATCAGATGCCTTCTTGACCATATTCCCTCCGGCCACCTCTGCAGTACCCCAGGAAAGCATCTGATCCCTCCACCACATTCCAAGCCTGAGTTTCAAGGGACCATGCCTTTAACTCTCATCTCTGTGGTACAAGCAAGTACATTAGAAATGCAGCTCTCAAACATGGTTCAATCATGCCCCACTTTTTAAAGAAATAAACTTATTTTGAGATCACTGTAGGTCCCCATGCGGTTTTAAGAAATGATATCGCTCCTGTGTCCTCTTCCCCAGTTTCCCTCAATGGCAAAATCTTGCAAAACCACTCAGTGGTACTATTCACTGACTTGTCCAGATTTCATCAGTTTTGCTTCCATATATGTGTGTGTGAGCACGCATGTGTGTGTATGCCCACATACATATATTAAATGCTCTGTCATGCATAGATACATGTATCAATCATACAAAACAGGTAGCTGGGGACCCAAGGCAAAGGTAGATCCTCAGACCTTCCTGCAGTTTGGGGAGGGGTGTTGTCTCATGATAAGTACACAGTCTCCTGTAGGAGGGACTTACAATGAACTCTGCCTATAGATTTAAGAGAAAAGTGGTAGTCATTTCTCATGGTTTCAATTACTTTTCCAAAGATTGATTTTTATTTATTTATGTATACAAAAATTGGGGTGTACACCAGAGATGTGGGGGTAAGAGGACTCACCAGAGACAGCGTGGGGAACAGAACAGGCAGATCTAATGAAATACACTGCTGAGGGGAGCAGCAGGTGAGACAGGAGGGGTCTGCTGTGCCATGTGGGTCAGCTCCCTGGCCAGGGATTGAACTCAGGGTGATAGCGAAGAGACTAAACCCCTATACCACCAGGAAGGCCCTCAGTTCCTTCTTTGAAGTAATAAGTCTTATTACTTGTGCTTGGGGAAACAGCGTCTCTTGTGATAAAGCAGAGGCAGAGAGCCCCTCTCTAAAGAAACACCCTCTCTCTCTGTAGGAAGTGCCACTAAGGTAGAAACTAGTCTTATCTTTCACTTTCCAAAAGACAGTTAGTGTTGCCCATATTAGCTTCTCAACCTGCACTCTGTCTCCAGCCTACACTGAGCTGAGACTCTCAGTATCTCAGTGGTGGTTACATTGAACCCTCTGGAATCCTATCCACCCTCAGAGTGTCATTCATCATATTTCCCTTTAAGAATAACAGCTTCCTAGGCCCAGTCAATCATACAACCAACCTTTCAAAAGCTGGGGATGAACAAAAAACTGGAAATTTGGTGCAGAGTACTAACTCTCAGGTCTGAAAGTTGCAGCACATTGTCAAGTAGATGCTGTTTGTGCTCGCTGCAGCTAGTATTCCTGACGCAGCAGGGCTCCCTCCCCAACTCCCACTGTCTCAAGTTCAGTAATATTTCTTTTCAAGAATAAGCTCTAAATTGCTTAGCATGAACAAGCTTTGTTCCACTTCTCCCACCCAACTGCTCTCACTTATTTCATCCTTGACAATCATTGCTTTTCTCTACAAAGCACACTCTAAATCATACTTTTCTTATGTCCACTGTCTTGCTTCTAACCTACTGATTAAGTTCCTATTGCTTATAAGAAAAAGGCCTAGCCTCATTATTATGGCCAATGGGAGTGCACAATCTCCTTGTGCATCATCGACCATTTTTGGTAGGCTCATCCCAATAGCTCCTATGCAAACGTCCTGTGTCCTTCCTCACAAGATCCCTGTGATTTCACATCATGACTTTGTATGTGCTGATCTTAAGCCTGAAAGTGCCTCTTCACGTCTTGGCCAATCACAATCTCACTGCAAGTCTACTCAAATGTCTCCTATACAGGACTTTTCTGATCTACGGTTTACCTTTCCCTTCTCAATACCTCTTAAGGACCTGTGCTCCGGTACAAACCAAAAGTCAATTATTATATAGCTTGGTAAATATTTGGCATCCCCACCTCGCCTCCCAAACAGAGCAGATAGACAGAAATTAAGTATGACTTGTGCTTCTACCTCTCCGGAACCCCACGTGGACTCTGAGGGGCACAGCAGCAGAGAGTAGGGGGTAGCTGGTGTTTAAACTTGAGGGACACTAGATTTAAGCCCCTCTGAAATAAAGTGGAGACTAAGGATTGCAGGTCCTGGCTTTCCAACCTTGACACTAAATAGATGAGTTTAGTGTCTACAGAGATTCGGAGTAATTGGTAAAAACTCTTGTGAACAACTCTAATCTCTGGAGTGTCTGTGGGTGGTGGGGAAAGCAACATGAATAACAGTGGTTCCTGGGGCAACAGCACTTTCTGAGGCAGCAAGTGTAGCACAGTGGAGCAGTGGCTGGGTTTGGGGCCCACAGGGGAGCAGTGATAACTGAATGCCTGCTCTCAACATGGCAGGATGGCGGTACTTATATCTGCATTATAGTCAACTTGTGTGACTATAGTCTGAAATAGATACGATCTACAATTTTTTAAAAGAAAACGCAGAGTTTCAGAGTGGGGAGGCAACTTTCTCATGTCAGGGTGCCCCAGAACCACCATCAAACATGGCCACTTTTGCCTTTTTGTCCTAGGATCTAGGAGCAATCATTAATCATTTTCATACTTTCTCTGTGTCTATACCAGCCCCGCAAACATCTCCTTAATCTCTTCCATGGCCTGGTCTACTCTACCATGACCTCCACAGAGAGACAGAGGGTTTCTTCTGTTGTCGACCATCCAGCCCTTCCAGGGACGTCTGTGCTCACTTGGCTCCTGCCCCTTTTCCCCCTGCTCCCTGGAATGGAGGGCTGTCCTTAACTTAAGGTACATCAGCTTCCATGATCTAACTCTTAGGTACCTCCCAGAACCATTCTCTAATAACAACTTGGGTTGTAAACTTACAATTCACATGTTGTCCTCGAGATTACATTTTTCAAAAATTTATAAGCATTTTCAAATAACAGATGTGACCGAGATGCACGATGAAATGACATTTAAAAGTCTCTATGCTGAGTTGGTGCTAGTCCTGGGAGGCAACAGTCTACGTGTCCAGGGATACCATCTCATCTGCATGTACCCAGACAAGCCGACCTGCAGGAACCGTCAGAGAAACGGTGTTGCAAATCCTGAGTGGTTTCAATAATTGAAGCCTAACTGAGTGAGAGAGCACACGTACCCCATGAGCATGTCATGTTATAGACCTGCTATTTCTAAGACCTGGAACAGAAGAGGATTGAATTTCAGGTGCTTTGGGGGGTTTTGGTCCATGGAAGCAGGTCTGACTCCCTTTTCTAAGCCGTGTTGGGTGCCAGGTGCACAGAGATGATGTGGGAGGAGTTTAGAGGACCCGGGTTCCCATCAATGTCTTCTATCTGCCTCTAGGAGTCCTGTCCCCTCTGTCTCTGGCTCCTGTCCCTTTCCCTTTTTTGGTGTCACTTACTCTTGAATGCATCCTCTGCGCCATTACTTCCAAGCTTCAATTTCTATTTCTAACATGTAATTATCTTTTAAAACAGTTTCCTTATGGTTACTTCCTCTATGAGAAATGGGCCCTTTACTCTTGGGCAGTTTCACAGGTGAGTGGTTCTATTTCACTTTCCTCCTCCAGCCTTGGTGAGTGTACAGGTGATCACCCTCCCAGGTAGGCTTCACATCTGGTTTCCACTGAGCTTTAGTTTTCCATATAGAAGGTAACTCCCTGTTTATGGGAGGAAGGGTGTAGGCAAGAAACAAAGGGCATCCAGTCCAGTGCCCGTTCTGTCAGCATCGCCCAGTCCTGGGCCTGGGACCTTGTCTTCATGCATCG
>NW_004567121.1:32458860-32494642 GCF_000260355.1 Condylura cristata
ACCTTGTCTTCATGCATCGCCCAGTCCTGGGCCTGGGACCTTGTCTTCATGCATCGCCCAGTCCTGGGCCTGGGACTTTGTCTTCGCGCAGAAACCTGACTTTCCTTACAGCAGTCACACTTTGCTCCTTCATAATTTTGCATTTAGCACACATTCCCCACCCAGCTCTCCCGTCTTATATCATTTCCCTCCACATCTCTTTACTCTTCAACCAAAGGACTTTGTTTACTTTTACCAAATCACATGATGTGAGATAAATGTTTGTGTCCTTATTTATGGGCATTTAAAGATTGCAACACCACTTTTACAAGGCAGCTATTTGATTCCAAAATGGATAAACTACAAAGCTACAGTTGGCCTCCATCATGGCTGCAAAGTGACAAAAGTTGTTTTTACTTATAAAAAGACAAACAATGACGCAGGGACCTGGAAACAGAGAAGTAATATGTGCCCTTCCGATGCCAGGGACCCATCAGGCTGGTGTTGCTGCCGTGACACAAGACCTTTGAGAGCTCTCCAGAGTCTGGTTCTAGCTGACCACCACTACACATCCTCACCAGCCTGTCCACAGGAACTGCTCTACAACCAGGTGCTGACTTAAGCCTTTGTTCCACCTCCAGGACACTCCATCTTTCTTTACTTGTTTGTTTTCCTTCCTAACAACCTTCAGATATTTGAAGATATCAGTTGACTCAATTGATGGGACCTGAATATTATATTGATATTTATTCTAATAGAAAAATGGCTGTGCTGGAGTTAAATAGCCTGCATACTCTCAAGGCCTAGCCTGACGTCATTAACCTAAAGCTGCATGTAAGACACATGAGGAATATTTCAAAGATGTAGTAAGATAAATTAGGAGCTATGTATGAACTACTCACATTATTATTTATACTAGCCACAAACTGGAAATATAGGGAGTTGATAAGGTATAATTTAATCATGTGATATAACATGCAGTTGTTAAAACTAAGGATGGGGGATATCTTCATAATAGTGCTCATTTTTAAAAGGATTTAAACTATTATTTAGAGTATTGTTCCAATCTTGAAAACAAATAAAGGAAAACAAGAACCTCACAAATATCTAGAAGAAGAGTAGAAAGAAATGTACCTTTCTCGTAACAGTGGGTGATATTTTATCTCTTCTAAATACCCAGTGTATTATCCACATTTTCAAAGTGGACACTCATTACTCTTGAAATCAGAGGGAATATATATCGTGTGCACACTTTAATGCCAAATGTGCACACAGCTGAAGTTGGATTTAAGGTTTGCAAAGAGGAGAATATGACATCGAAATGGGGTGCTCCTACCACCTGCCTTGACCCCAGTATTTTAATCTCCCAACTGCTGTGTGGTCTCAGATGTTTCCAAAACTTCTATCAACTCAGCAGCTGCCCTTGGCTACACCCTCCATGCGCATCCTGTGGGACTTGTGATGGGCAGGGCCTGGGCTTTCCCCATGGGTCTGGCAACTGATGTGCAGGACACTCAGTCCATTTCAAAGCTTAGCTAAATGATAAGAAGTGCATAGGGTAAACTTAAAATGGATAATAAAAAAAACATTTTTTTAAAAAGAAGACAGATAAAAGTAATATTTATTTTGCTACAGTAAGAGAACTGCATTAGAGCTCAGTCAACATTAAATGAGATTAACTATCTGCTATCTATCTATCTATCATTTATTTTCACGGATTAGTATTCCATTGTGCATCACATCTTCTCCATGCAGTCATTTATTTTTGGGTATTTGGCTTGTTTCCAACTCTTACCTATTCAAAAATAGTGTTGCAATAAACATAGGGGTGCAAGTATACTTTTGAATTAATGTTGTGGTGTCCTGGGTGGTGGAAATTCTATGGGGGGGCTACACTTGATGTAAATATATGCAAATAATGGAATTAAATATAAAAAGGTGAGTAAAAAATAAAATGATCAAGACTTTGAAAACAAAATTAAGAGTCATTCAAACTTTTTTCCCCTCAGTGTACCTTCTGAAAGTTGCTGGCATTTAGAAGGCAGAATAATGTAGAAAGGCACTATGATTTGTAAAAAGAAAACCTGTATTGGGTCTTCTATTAAGTTCCTGCTGCAGACTCCTAGTACCCTTAGAATTTCCCAAGTGCTGAGCTTGGTAAAGTGTCTTGTTATGTGGGTGAGGTGACCTAGGGAAGAGCCTGTTGATTCTGTGGGGTTGGCTGTCAGGAGGACCAACCACAGGAATAGAGGGTTGAGATTTTGCAGTCCCGCCCTGAATCTCCAGGGACTGGAAAGAAACAGGAATTTGAAGGAATGGCCAATAATAAACTATATCCTTGAAAAGAAGAGGCTCCTAGAGAGTGAAAACAGACTTTAGGGAAGACCAGAAACCAGAGAAAGCACAGCAAGTTTAAGAAATGACCAGGCAGCAGTGTGACAGGACCTCAAAGGACTAGGGAAAGCAAGTGGAAATGGATCTAGAAGGTAGGAGGGGGCAGATCATAGGGTTCCTTGGCCCGTGATGTAAAATTTGGATGGTGTCTTTTGATGATGGAAAGTCATTGGCTGGTTTTTAGCAGGAAAGAGTAATTGAACATATGCCAGTTTAAAAAGATGACTTCAGCAGTCATTCGGTTTGTCAGGTAATTAGAAGGAGGTGAAGGTGAGACTGTAGGTTGTTACATGTTCCAGGGGATGTCAGTGGGGTGAAAACTCATCCAGTAGGAGCAGGAACAGAGGGAAGATATGTTCAAGAGGTCTGATGCTTATAGAGCTAAGACATTAGAATATGTATCACAGAAAGGGCACGGAGGATAAAGATGAAAGCCATATTATTGACTTGGATAAGGGGTAATAAAACCAACAGAGAGGCTTCTAAGAGATTAGGGAAAAGACATTCATCTTTAGACATGACACATTTGAGATACCTGTGGCACATCCACGTGGAGATATCTTTCAGCTGTGCGACACACAGGTTTGAAGCTCAGTAGATAATCTATTTGGGAGCTGTGCCTGAGGCTGTGAGTTATCACTATTTGCAGCACAAAATTTAAGGGGTAGGTGAAAGCAAATTTAAGGGGTAGGTGAAAGCAAATAGACAGTGAGAGAGACTGAGAAGAATCAACCAGAGGAAGAGAAGAATCTGGAGCCTGATCATCAAGACAGGTAGACTCTCATGAAGAAGGAAATGGTTAACTTGGCCCAACTCCATAGCAGAATATCCTGGGAATAGTTGCCTTAGAGTTTGATGGCAAGATGCCTGCCAGTTACAGGGAGGCAGATTGTGTTTGAACACAGGGAAGAACTTTCTGGAAATCTGTAAGGTCCCTGCACACAGTAGGTTGTTGATAAATCTTGGTTGAACACAGGGATGTTTGGTAATAGAATTCTCTGTCTGATGAGGGCCACCCAGGGCTTGATTATGATAAGGTAGGCTGCCCATCACACAGAAAATCCCTGCAAGTACCTGGGGCTCTGGACAAAGGATGGCATGCCACCCCTGGATGGCCAGTACTTGCTGGGTATAGTGTACTAGGTTTGGTTCATTTTGAGTTTTGAAATAAAATTACTTTGGGTGAATGAGCAGTGAGACCCCAGACCACCATTTACATACATGCCACTTGAGGTAGGTTTTATAGTACTTGGGTCACATTTCTTCATCATAAACTCAGAACATCCCGTCTGTCCTGTCCACTTCACAGAGAACAGTGCTGTGTTTTTAAAATGTTTGGGAACATTTGGAGGGAAAAAAAGGCCATGACTCAGCCCAGGCCTGGGAGATCTAAGCCTGGATCTGCTACTATTTTATTAGGTCAATGTAAGCCAATACGCTTTTAAATTTGTAAAATGAAGGGTAGACACAGATGAAGTTGAAGATAATGTCATGTCCAGACCATGACGGTCATTTTCTTCAGCATCATCACCATCCCATGGTGTGGAGATTCCACATAGTGTGGGAGGGCTTCTACCCTGCACCCCGTGGGACCCGACCCCCCTGCTAGTCCTCAGCACCCTCTAAAGGGTTCTGACACTGCAGTGCAGGCACTTTCCAGATGACAGGGAGGCGCAATGTGGCTGACTGGGGCAGGCCAGGAGTCACAGGACTGACACAGGGTGAGTCCTTTTGTTTCCCCAACCACAATTCTTTGAGGTCCCTGCAGTGCTGGGCGCTTATGCTGGCACTACTGTCACTCACCAGGAGCCCTGGATTGCTAAGGAAGGGGCTGGAGACCTCCTTCCAAAGGTCCAGTTTCAAGACCTCCTTTGGGGAGCAACAGGGAGCAGTCATCTCCCTTTGGGGGGATGCCTGATTTCTGTGTGCACCTAGGAAGGACCCCCCTCGCCACACACACACACATACCCTGCAGCTTCACAAGCTGGTCAAGAGGATGGGCTCAGATATGGGGGTGAGGGCACACTTTCAAGTGTAGTGTGCATTGCAGGTTGTTCCGGGAACCAATCACAGAGTGCCCCTGCTGACTGCAGTGCTGGGGGCCAGCAAGCCTGAGGGCACTGAGCAGAGTCTTTCATGGCCTGGCTACAGCACCCCTCCTAAGGACGGATGCTCCCTCCCATTCAATCCAAATATTTAGCTGCAAGCCTGCCTCAGCTGTGCTTTGGCAAGAAGTGTTTGGAGGAGGAGGCTGCCCTGCTTTGAAGCCCTGGGTGTCCCACAGTGAGGTGGGGCCTCGGCCAAGCAAGTGGGGCTTTGAGGCCGGCAGCAGGTTGGAGACACTCTGGGGGCCACTGACTTGAGCCGAGAGGGCTGCGCCCAGATCCCCACACAGCTGTAGGCTGGCAGGGAGCTCGCTTGCTTGCTGCACTTGGCGCTTGGTGCACCATCTCAGCCACCCCTGGGGCCACCTGGGCCTCTGGGCCCAGCTGGGCCTCTGCCTGTCCTGGAGATCACTGGGCTGGGGGTGCCAGGTGGGAACTGATTCTTTCAAAAGGGGGAGGAAGCATCCCTACTGAGACCTACAAGGGAACTCTTTGGAGAATTTAGAGAATTTAGCTATTTTGGAAGTTTTTGTTCTGGACAATGTTTCTACCAAAAGACCTGGGCTCTTCATACATTAAAGCAGTGGCTATTGCCTGGTGACTTTGGGTCCAGTGTCCCTCTAGGCCTCCCAGCAAAGGAAGGAGTTACCACCCTGGCCTTGTAGAGTGCTGGGCCTGAGGGGGAGGGGCTGCTGCTTCATGGAGAAGAAGGGAGTAGGGGCCCAGGTCACCCACTCAGCTCACTCGTTGCTCCTGTGTCCAGCACTCAGTAACAGGTGTGTGAGTGGTACTCAGATGGGCTAACACACCTGATCCGCCAGCCAGGCAGGCGAAGTGCTCAGTGTTCATGAAGGGGGCCAGGGCCAGGTCTGGAAGCCTGGTGCACTAGAAGGTGAGGCTCGGCGACCTTCAGGCCCCACTGCCGCTCACGGACTACACCCTCTAGTATGCTTTCTCAGGAGCTCTCACCAACCAGCACCTTGGAGGAGCCAAGCCTCACAGGGGAAGCTCGGGGACATGAGCAGCACAGAGGTGTCAGCACTGTCCCCGTTTCCAAGGCCAGAGGCAGCAGCGTCTCCCTTCTCTGGAGAATCACGTCCTACTCATTGAGAGCCATGTCATCAGGATTTATGTTCCCCCCTCAACCCACCAGCCCTCCCCCATCTCTCACACCTCAGCCAATGACGTCTCATGTCTCAACTCCTGTTTAAGGTGGAATCAGCAGAGCAATTCCCACCCGGGAGTTCACTGTGGGACCAGGCCAAGGCGGATCCAGCTGAGGCCAGATCTAGCCTCGCTGCCTTCTGTCCAGTGCTGTTCCCTCATTCCTTTCCTCCTAAAAGTGTTGGGACCCCCATTTCAGGGCTCTGATTCTGGGCCCCCACTGTAAGCCAAGCTCACCTCTGCCCTGCCAGGCAGACTGAGGCCCTCCTCTCCTCTCACACTGGGAGATGAAAATCCTATTACCTTTAACATAGCAGCTGAGGAAAGCTGGGCTTGGAGTAACAAGTAACGTGTCCAGGGTTGCACAGCTCACATTCAAGGCTGTTCCCAGAGCCTGTGGCCCTTGACCTCATGCATTTCTGTTTCAATAGCAGTAAACTGTAGTACTAAGAAAACGTGATGGATAAGGAAATGGAGGAGACTGGAGAATAAATGAGTCTGCAGAGGCTCCAGAGAGGCGAGGCTGATGTGCTATTAATTTGGAGATCATCTTAATGAAGTGAATTCACAGGCCCTGTGGGTGCCCAAACTGAGCTGGAGAATAAACAGCAGCAGCAGCAGCAGCAGCAGCAGCACAGGGAGCGTCTACAACTGGAGGCACTGAAATCAAATGCCCCTTGGGCACCCACCCAACCCAGTGCCTTGCAGCCCCGCGGTGTCTGCAGCCCTGAGCCCTGTGAGCCAGACTCGTAGACTGCAGTGTGACTCCAGAATCCCCGGCTGAACCAAGGCCAGCAGACGAAGGCCCCCAGCGCCCTGCCTCACCTGGAAATCAGGGAAGACACAGGCAGGGATGCCAACTTTACCCCATGTGCGAGGCCCCCAGTGCTGAGTCCCACTGCATGTGGCCAGGGCCCCAGCGGCGAAAATGCTAATAACCATGGTGTCACGTTAGTAGCTATCTGCCAGGTAGCTGCCAAGGTAGCTGCCTGGTAGCTGCCAAGCAGTTTACATTACAGACCCACTCAATTCTTATCGCGGTGCTATAAGTGGGTGCTATTATTGCATGCAATTCAATGATGAAGAGATTGAGACCCAGGATGATTACATAATGAACACCAGCATGTCCACCGAGAGCTTCCCAGAGGCCCCGTGACTTGTGAGGCCACATAAGACGAGACACAGGAGCAGGAACGAAGGCAGTCGTCTGCCAGTCAGCCGAACATTCAACGGATTTTTCTTATGAACTGCTCTTTACAAAGCTATTTTCATAGATATAACTTACATACAAATGTAATGTACTTACTATTGCTGTTTCAAATGCACACAGACATAAACATGAAATTATTCTAGTTTAGCGTCCAACATATTTACTATTGATAGGTGTGATTCACATAAAATGTTAAGGTCTCTATAATTTCTGGAAGTATAAACTATGAAGCCAAAATGCTCGAGCACTTTAACTAATTCCATTCTTTATTTTTAAAATTTAACTATTTTTACATCACTCTTCATTTTGTACATTTACTAATACCATTCTTTAATCTAGAACACCTGCTGCTCCCTCGTCTTAGCAAAATACCTTTGCTAAGGCAGGGAAGGAGTTTCTTATTTCTGACAGATCAGCTTTAGATGTGATACTAAGTAGCATCATACACTGTGCATACTGCTTTATAAAAATGCATTGGCATACATGGAGGTAAGGAAAGTCTATCTTTTCCACCAAAACTTATAAAACCCAAGGTATTGAGGGGAGACCTATGTTTATATTATGGTAAAGCGTTTGGAAGACGATGCTCTGTTGCTAGGGAGACGTCACTTTTTTGATGGCAAGTTCAGAAACGGGAGCTCCCAGATGGTCTCCCTTGGCCTGGGAGACTGCTCCCTTCTGCAGCCCCTGCACTGTAACTGAATCACTTTGTATTTTGGCTCCTCCTCTTCTAAAATAGTCTATTGTAGCCTGTTCCTCAGAAGAAGGAGTTTTAAGGAGTTTTAAGGCAATGTATGGCTTTAGCAAACACACACACACACACACACACACACACACTCCAAAGCCACCTTTAAATGCATTTTTCCAAGGCATATCAAAATATTCTTGGAATTTGTTGTGAAAATTTGACCACATCCTAGTTAGCATAAGGTTAAAGTTAACAGTAACATGTGTTTTAGGGATCTCAATTTACAAAATATTAATAGAGTTCATGGGCAGTTAACTGCAATAAAGGGAGGAAATGAAGTTTATAGTGCACGGCCCAGGGGATTAGAGCTTTCCCTACCCCTGAGCACACTCATACCCCAGAACGCAGCATGAGGTGAAGGGGGCCGTAAAGGGAAAAGAGGAGGAAATGTCAAAGTTAGCGCAGGGGACCCCCTGCTCTCCTCTCCTGGGGGGGGGCTGGCAGGACTCGAGAGGTAGGGGCACCCAGCGCTGGCTGCTTCCCACTTACCCAGAAAGCTGAGGGCTCGGTCAGGGCTGGAAACACAAGGACCTTCTCAAACTCCACCTGAACTTGGGGAGAGCCCGGACCCACCCCTTGTCCTTTCTCTGCAATGTGACTGTCACTGCAGTCAGCTGTCTAGTGGAACCGTGTTTGCAAGAAAAAGTAATGGGAGACTTCTTGCGTTTAGAGTAGGAGACACAATTGTTCTGCTGTTGATCTGCTATGACCTTGAGGAAGTCACCTCTACCTTCGGCACCTCTAAATAGCCACCCCTGTGGGCCTGGTGGCCTCTCGGGCTCTTTCCATTCTTTAACTGACAGTTTAATGTCGACCTGACCCTTATCCATGGCTTTTTTAGGACACTCCACTTAAACAATGACGGCTTGATTTGGGATAGAGATACAAGAGCCAAGAAACATCCTTGCCAGCTCAAATAATCCTGGCGGGAACACGGTGGACTTTCATCCAAAGTCCTGAGTGGGTTCTCTAGAAGGTGGATTGATGACTAGAGATGAGAGAGGGTATCTGTGGTAGAGGCGGCTTTGTTTCCCAGACTTCCTGGGGGATCACAGTTGTACCATAATTCAGCACATTTCTCTGGGGATGCCGAAACCCTGCTTCATGCTCGTGAGAGCCTGGCTTCTTTGCCTGACCAGCAGGGCCCATAGCAGAGCTCCTCGCCTGACTGCTGCCCACCGTGTCTCACAGCCCCTCTCACACCCAGCCTCAGATCCACTCGTGTGACGCACCCTCCTTCCCCCCCCACCGGCCTCACACATTCTCCCTGCCAAGATTGAATTTCTCCTCCTTGATTTGTGAGCATCTGGAGAAACAATGCCTCCACGGTCATATCAGAAACTGCATTATTTTTTAAAATCTCATTTTGTTCTCATTAAAGACCTTTTGAGAAAGCCTCTCAAGATATGAGCGCATACTCTTTATGGGAATGATGTGATAACTACTTGATAAAATGTTTTAGACTTATGAAGCCTTGCTGTGGCTCTTGAGAACACTGAGAAATTGCAAGAGATAGGTAAGGTTTGTTTGTTCCTTGTGTTTCTTGCTTTAATTGGCTTGTATTTTGCACAAATGTTGTGGTCTTTTTAATTGTGCACACTTTGTGCTTCAGTTTATCTACATGCAGCCCCTGGCCAGAGGTAACTGGTCTTCTTGAGACAATGTACACATGTCTGGATGCATCAGCGCTCCAAGCTCTGGCCTGCACCCCACCCTGCAGTCTTGGCCTTTCTTCGCTCAAAGCAAGGGAACGCTCACTTGACTCAGACTTGCCATACATAGAAACTAGAGGTGGACTTGGGCCCCCAGAAAACTGAGGAGAGTTTTAGTGTCTTGGAGTCTACTGAGTGGAAGTCTTTCAACATCCAGAGCTAAGCCTAGCATGGACAAAGGTCCAGTGCCACACCCCACTAAGCAGAATGGATGCTGTGGTACCACCATACTAGCTAATGCTCACTTAATGGAAACTCTTTGCAGCTATGAACTGGTACCATGACTTTACAGATTAAGGGTCACTATGTTGCCTCTTCACTCAAGAAAAACCCAGTTTTGTTTTTTCTTCGGTCCCATGAAGTGATGTCCCAGAATGCTTCAATGTCTGAAAAGTAACTGATACAGTCTTTTTCCAGATTTGGGTCTGTTGAGTTTCTCATGATCAAAGTTCTTTTCCTCCCCACTCATTCACAGTCCAAAGAAAGACCGAACATCTGGAAGAGCTGATACATTGAGAGAAATCATCAACCAGAAATAATCCAGGCCTGGTCTCCTATCCCAAATGTGAACGTAGGCAAAATTCCCTCTGTTTCTAAATCCTGAATCCTTCACACTTTCTGCTCTTCTAGCAGGTTCCCATAAGTAGCACCGATTCCTCTGAGGGGCCCACGTGTGCTGATGTCTTGAAGGCTGTTGGAGGAGACCACCCTGAAGCTGCCCAGGAGGTCTCTGTGCCCAGCATGCCCAGTCACGCTGTAGAACAAGAAGAACTTGAGTCCTCCTCTCTTTAAAATTGGATGAATTATTACCCAATGCAGAGGCTGAGAGTAACAGAAAATTTCAATGATGGGATGTAGAGGAAATCACATTGGTTTTGCAGCAACCTGGGTTCTAATACTGACTCAACCACATACCAACTCTGGGGAGAGGTGAGTCGTTTTCATTTCTCTTACATCTTCCTCAGTTAAATGTGGGTAGCTACATCTCAAGAAGTTATAGTGAGGATGAAATACGGATGTTTATGAAGCGTCTAAACAGAATTAGGCACACAAAAATGCTCAATATATGGAAACTATTTGCTACTAAGGAGCATTAAGGGGGATAGCTGGACTTACTTTATCAGTCTCAGTTTCCCAGGCTAACCGGGAAGTGGCCTACTTAGGAATATCTGTACAAAATTTACTTTTTTAAGCTCCAGTACGGTGAAGAGGAACACTGTCCAAAGTTGGGCAAGATAAAAAGCCTGAATTCAGGTTGCATTTGTGACCATGTGCTCCCAACTGCAAGTGTGCATACACTCAGGCGTAACGCCTACGGAGGTGCACACCGTGGTCCTGTACAAGGCACACGTTTCAGTCTGAGTCTGTGCTACCTCAGTGGGTAAGGGGGGCTCCCTGGTTCTTAAGCTCCTGTGCTGTGCCAAAGGAGAAGAAACTGATGCTTTGAGCTTGTTAAATTCTAACTCATCGAAATAGTTCGGGTTACCTCCCTGTGCTACTTTACAAGGTATTACAGGCATTTTTTTTTTTCCATGGGGTTGGGAAATCACATTTCAAAAGTAATAAACAGAATTGAACCCCACAAGACTAGAGCTCGATTTCAAACTCAGAACCGAGGAGGTCAGGGTGGCTTCTATCACAGAAAATCACAAACCCCCCCTTCCTTAGCTAAGCAAGCTGTGTTCTGGAAAAAGAGGCTAACAGGCAAGCACAGCAGTTTCTAATATTTTTCCTCTTGACTTTTCTTAATTAGTGTTGACTAGCTTAACGAAGCAATTAAGGGGCTTATTTGCTTTTTAAATCACATGTGAAATTTAAGAAACCTTGAAATAGAAGAAATATTTGTCCCCAAGATCTTACCCCTCAAGGGATATCAGTTTGAATATTCTCCAACCACTAGAAAGTGAGAACAACGGCCTCGCTCTCCAAACGGGGCCCAAGGAAAACAGAAATCGCAGTAGCCAGCGCTACGTGGAGAAATCTGCACAGAGAAGGATTGCTTCTCATGGATTTCCAAGGCTTCCGTTGAAAACAACAGTGAACACCAGTTTACGATGACAGCTAACTGCAATGATACTATGATCATTTATTGATTACTTGTATGCTAGCAACTATGTGACCCAGTTTTCATGTAGCATTTCAACTTACAGCTGTCTGACCCTCAAGCCCCCTTTTTATGAGGGCAAGGAAACAGGAATTCACAGGGGCTAATTAGCATACCAAGGCTCCACACCTGGCAGGAGTGGGGTTGAAACTTTCCTTACTTTGAACCACGTGAGATTTTAGTAGCTCTCCTTGTGATAATTCTTAACCATGAGAATGTGCCCAAGTGAAAGGAAGATTATTAATTATACCTGTATATGTAAGTTTACACTTATGCAATAGCACCTATAAGCAGAAAATTATTAAAATCAGGTTTTTGAGTTTAGGAATTTGATAATTATTCATGTAATCTACTATTCCTTATGATATTATATGATGCTAATTATAAAATTCTTATGGCATTATATATATAACCAAATATACATATTTGATACGTATTAATATAACTATGACATATTATGATACAGCTTCATAATATATACTACAAACTATTATATAATGAATGACATAAAACAATAAAATTCATAATGTGTGAAATAGATGCAATATATTTAAAGTCAATATATGACACATAGTATGGGTAGAAATTGCATCTAAAATGATTATGTGTTTATGAAATTATCATACAATTGCTAATAGATGTCAGTAATTAGATTATGTTCACAAGCAGACATTTATAGGATAAGCATCCATATAGTTATATAATGACACACAGATCATTGCGAAAGATTGATACATCATTAATAAATGGAGCACGCCCGGTCCAAAGCAGTGGCTCTCATGACAGCAAGTGGACATTTCTTGTCCACCATGTTAGAAAGGTCAACTTAACACACGGCCCCTCTCCACCTCCAACAAAATAGTGAGATGGGCGTCTTTACTGGAAAATAAACTGTGATGTCGAAAGTGACCTGATTTCTTTTGCTTTTCTCTCAGAGATACAGAACTTGTGAAAGAGCCCCAATTCTAAATCATGTGATCTTTGTTCTCTACTGGGTTAGATGAGTAGGTGGAGAAGAGAAAGTGACGAAACAAAGGACTCAGGAAAGGGTCCCTTGGTGCTCAGTAGGTGTGGGGAGCAGAAGGCAGTGTGACCTAATCCAGGTGCCATTGATACCCAGAACAGGCTAACGAGCCCAACAGGGCGCTAGGGCAGCCCTCCTCTCTGCCAATGGCTGGCTATGCAGCCTGCTCCTTAGGGATCTGGGGAGGACAGAGTGGCGTGTGGGGCTGACCTGTAGCCTGATACTGGCACGCACAGCTGGTGGCCAGTGAGATCCCTGCGAGCACAGCGTGTACACTCGTGGCACTCCCTGGACTGGGCCTATTTCCCCCGGCCTCTGGGATTGCAGCCTAAGTATTTAGAGTTGGAACGCCTGGCAGCTTCAAGACAGATCAGGAGGACGTCCCAGATGGGCATGGACTCAACAGTGCCAACGGGCGGAAAAAAGACATGTGAGCCCAGAGAGATTTCTTAACTATTTAGCACACGGGGGTGGGGGGGGACTGTTTATTTTCTACATATCTCCCAGAGTCCATTTATGAGCTCCATTTACGACTTCAAACAGGCAAGTTGGCAGAGATGCTGCAGTGAAGATAAGAGGGTGACTAATTAATGGTCTTGCAAAAGGTTTCAACACCCAGCTCTACAACTACTTATATTTTTTCTTAACCATTAACATTTATTTTCAAATACAATCGTGCTTTTAAGTATTTTTGTTAATACAGCTAATAGCTTTATCTTGTTCTTGGCACTATTTCCTCCTCTTGATAGGGTTATAAATAGGGTACTCCACTTGGCAAGGGTCTGGCCCATGCCATGGAGAGAAGGTTCTATAGCCACTGCAGCAAAACAGCACATAGTTGGCATAGATTTCCTCAGACTCCTAACATTTACACTGCCATCTGCATACTTTTTGTTTGACTTCACTCTTAAAAAATTGCAAGTTCCTCTGATACATACCAGAGACTTGGCTACTCGGACATTTCGAGGATTAAAAAAAAAAAGCAGAACATGAACAATCATTCTTCCCATTTTTGATTCCAGGCTTTTAATCCCTGCAACCATATAGCCCCTTGTAGGAATAGTTTAAGGTAGCTTCCTCTAAGGTCCATTTCAAATTTAAGGTCTTGGGATTCTGTGAGTGGAGGGACAAATCCAGCATTAACCAAGACATTGTTTGGATACCTGCACTTTTTTTTTTTTTTTTTAAGTCAGTTGGCTAGATTCAGCAAAGCATATGGAAAAAGACACTGTTTCCACACTTCAGCCTTTTTTGTTTTGGTAAGAAAACTCAAAAGAGAGGCTTAAAGACACAAACAATAAGATTATAATTGAGGCTCCAAAGCTAAAACCCTTTCAAATGTTCTGCTGCCAACATTTTAAGGAGGAATTAGACAACTTGGATGAGGTTAAGATGCTAAAAACAATGTCTCTGAAAGTTCAAGGATTTTTGTCGTTGTGAGAAGATTTGAAGTTTAAGTCTTCAGAGTTCCATAGCTGGATGATCCCAGGGTCCTCAGAAGCTGATCTTCACTTTTCCTTCATGTTTAAGGGTGTGTTGGGGGAGGAAAGACAATAGCAGAAGGGTTATTGATGCATTATAAAGAATTTCTTCAAACTGAGCCTTTTGGAAAGGAAGCAGAGATCATCAGTCCTTATCTGGAGAAGTGGAGAAATTCCGTTTTCACATTACATGGTCAAGTCAAGGCACCCTCTGAACAAATGTCAAGGAAAAACTGACTGCAACACTTCCTGCACATTGGCTCATATTGCTGCATGGTGACAGAGAGGCGGGGTCATCATCTTGGTCCCTCTTGCCCACATGGGGATTTACCAGCACAAACATTCTCAGAACTTATTCGAGAAGGCAGACAAATGATGACTGCTTTTGTGGGTGGAAAATGTTACTGGCCGTGAAGGGGTGCTCTGGTATCGCTGCCATGCTGTTCAGTTCTTTTAGGGACAATAATGTAGGATAACCAGCCACCCAGTTCAGCCCCCAGTTTTACTGGTGGTTTTGATATTTTGATTTTAAATCTTCGGAGGATCAATTCCTTACAGTTGGGGGAAGCCCGGGCCCGTTTTCTGCTTTTTTTTTTTTTCTTTAAGAATTCTCACCTCCGTAGAATGAAGGAGTAACACTGGCCTTATTCATTTACGAGTCAAATGACACAGAAATAAGAATCTCATTAATTAATTAGTTAATTTATTTATATAGAGTTGGGGTACAGGCCAGAGATGTGGAGGGTGAGGATTCACCAGAGACAGAGCGGGGCACAGAATAGGCAGATCGACGAAGTACACTGCTGAGGGGAGCAGCGGGCGGGTCAGGAGAGGTCTGCTGCGCCATGTGGTCACCTGCGGGGCAGGCGGGGATCAAACTCATGCGGAAGTGGCTTAAGCTTCTCAGTGCTGTGCTTTAACCCGCTGCGCCACCAGGGAGGGCCCAAGAATCTCATTTCTTAATGGGCTAAAAGAACACAGCTAATGTGTTTCATAAACCACATCAGGGGATTTTAAATTCCAATTGTGTTAGAGAAAGACTGAATTAATGACAAGCGCATATTAAAAGTGTGCTTTTTAAAGGATTCCTGGTTACATAAGTTGCTTTGAAATGACTAAATTTCAGCTCCCACCACTCTTGTCTCCCATTTATTGTAGAAAGTGAATGGATATGTAACTCACATATTAACACACAATTATGTTTGGGTATGTTGAAAATTCTCTCCTGTTTTGTGTAGGATAAGGTGCTGGGGAGCAGGTCTTGATTAGGTGATAAAAGAATGGGCATCATTTTGACTTTGGAAGAGTTCGTACATTTGATAGAAAAGACTTTTGTTACACAAATACAAAATGGGCACCAACAATTTCATTTTGGATTCTGTAGTTCACAAATTCAGCAGTTACAACCTCTTACATCTTTTACTTTTCTTATCTCAGCATTTCTAAATTCTCAGTCACTCTCCCTCCTCAAGTCAACAAACTGCCTTCCCTGGGTAATCCTAAAATTCTACGATCACCTCATCCTATTATTTAAGACCGTCTAGAGTGACTGTGTCCAAAATGTTAGGCCACGTCACACATGGCTTCTCAAATAAATTTTCAGATTCTTAGTTGAACTAACCATTTTTCAAGTATTCTATCACCACAGATGGCCAACAATGACTGACCCAGAAGATGCTGATTAGAAAACATTTCTTTGGGGACCTCCCTGGCGGTACAGCAGGTTAAAGCACTGCACTAAGAAGCTAAAGCCACTTCAGCATGAGTCGATCCCCACCCTGAGGTGGATCCACACAACACAGCAGACCTCTCCTGACCCGCCCGCTGCTCCCCTCAGCAGTGTACTTTGTTGATCTGCCTGTTCTGCTCCCTACTCTGTCTCTGGTGAAGCCTCTCACTGCCCCTGCACCTTTGGCCTGCACCCCAGTTCTGTATGCATAAAATAAATAAATATTCAATTACTAAATAACAACAATAATAAAAAAAACATTTCCTTCATGTGAGAGTTCTGTGAGCCTGGATTACTCTTGCTCTAAGACCTGAGTTAAAGTTGGCTATCCAACTTCTCAAGGCAAACAACCTTTCAATAATTGAATGGTCATTGCTTCCTGCACATGCCCCTCATTTTGCCATTTGCAAAGCTTACAGTAGTCTTGAAGCCTTGCTATC
This sequence comes from Condylura cristata, assembly GCF_000260355.1. Taxonomy (NCBI): domain Eukaryota; kingdom Metazoa; phylum Chordata; class Mammalia; order Eulipotyphla; family Talpidae; genus Condylura; species Condylura cristata. Next base: position 32,474,951 of record NW_004567121.1, read on the forward strand.
CTTTCAGTCAGGGCTCTGCCTCAGCAGGCTCTCCCTTGTGGCGTGCCTTACACAGTTTCCTCGGGGCTTCCCAAGCAAACTCCCCCAGGTTAGACTATATTCTCAGGGCAGAGAACACATGTGAGTTCTTGCTTTCTACCTCATGACCTCTGGTTTTTGTCGTTTACATGTTTAATTTTTACTTTGTTTGCATTTGACATGAGAAGACATGAAAGAGGAAATAACAAAAAGGGAGAAAATACACGTGGTGACCAAATCTGATGGAAGAAAGGGAAAGATGTGGTTATGTTCCTACTATAGAGAAAGAAGCAGGGGGTTGCTGTACACACACTAGAAACTGGCTCTCAAGTCAGACTATGGTCTTGTGGCTTGGCCATATGCATCTGAGGGTGTACATTATCCTTGCTAACCCTCAGAGTCTCTCTTCTAGAGAGCACGAATAGAGATGCTTACCACACAGGTTGTGTGGATACTGCTGAAGAGATAATATATGTGAAAGTGCCTCTTTAAAAAAAAAAAGAAGTCTCCTACAAATGTGAGGGTTTATGCTTACATCAAGCTTCCAGAAAAGAAGGGTGTGGGGTAGGGAGAAACACATGTTGCCCTGGCCCCCTTACAAACCCACTTTATTCTGACAAAGCCCAGCTGACTGATAACGTTCCAGTAGGCTCTTTGTGAGTTATCCACAGGGTTCTCTTTTTATCTCAGAGAAATATTTATATATCTATAAGTATCTATAATATATATTTTTTTATTTCACCCTCCTTGTGACATAGTTAAGACAGTTGAATGTTTACTTTTCAGACATTCCTTCTCCCTTTGAAGAAATCCACACAAGGAAGAACAAAATACGAACAAGTTTTCAAAGTCATGATTTACAGGAATGATTTCTGAAAAGCAAGTGGACAACATCCGAGTTCATCATCAAATAATATTTCTAAAGCACCCTCTAGTGCCTGGCCCAGAGCCAGATGATTCAGTGCCTGGAGAGGCTGCAAACATTTTTTTTTTTAAAGGAAAATTGACTCTCATGTCAACTCTTGGGAAACAATTATGCAACATTTAGGATGCCGTAGAATGATCTTTCTAAACAGGTATTAATAATGTACTCCTTTAGAAAAAAATTAGTAGAATCAGAAATCTTCATATTAATAAATACAATTCAAATTCCAAATTGAAATAGCTCTTAAGACCTAAAAGCCCAAGTGGGACTGAGAATTAGAATAATTTGAAGTCTGAGTACATCAGGACAGGAAAACCTGCTCTGTGAGTAAAACAGGCTTAAGCCTCAGTAAGGTCTGACTGCAAGAGCAAGGCTTCCCTGGTGGCACAGGGGTTAAGTCTCTGCACTATGAAGCTATCAGCAGCCACTGCAGCACGAGTTCGATCCTCGGCCAGGGAGCTGATGCACATGGTGCAGCTGACTGCTCCTGTCTCGGCTGCTGGTCCCCTCAGCAGTTCCAGTCTCCTACTCTGCTCCTCACTCTGTCTCTGGTAAATGTTCTCACCCCCTGGACCTCTGGCCTATACCTCAGTTCTTGTATGCATAAATAAATAAAATAAATCTTGGAAGATTGCAAGAGTAGAAAGTTGTCCTCCAGTGGGAAGGCTGGGCACACCGCTATCTGATCACATTGTGACTGGCATTGGCAGACACTTAAAGTGAAGCAGTGGAGCAAGTGCAGCGTGTGGACTCAGGAGACTCATGATCTAGGGTCAAGGCCATCAGTGACCTGGCTATGTGATTTGGAATGGTCACATAAAATTTATGAGCCTTAAATTTCTTCACATGTAAAATACTGATTGTTTTGTCAACTTTATGGACTTGTCTAGACATAAGAGGATGAAATAAAATACAATGGACTCATGCCTTGAACATAATACTCATCCCCTGTCAAATGTCAACATTTTTCTAGTTGTCTGATTGATCTGGAAATCAGCAATTTAATGTGTGTTCACCATGACTTGCACATAGCTTGTCAAAGAAGTTTTACCCTTTTCTCTCATCATATCATTCCTGCAGTTTTGAGAATGGGATCACTTTATGCACGACAATAATGAATGAATACAATCAATTAATTATTGTAGAGGTTACTTGACTTTAAAAGTAAACACAAGGTATTACTTAACAGATGGATTGACTGATTCATCTATACATTCATTCATTAAATTCTCAACTCTTAAGTCCAGAATGCCTCCTTCACTAACTGGGATCTCACTAACAGGGACTGGGTGCTTTCATCATATAGGAAAGATTTTTGTGAGTCACTTTAAGAAGTCACTTTGAAAATGACTTGAATACAGAAGAACTGGGCTTGTTTAAGCAAATAATATTTCGAAGTTTTACTTGCAGTTATTTATTACTGCATGGAATCTCACTCCTGTGGCTAGGGTCAAGGGAAATGGGGACTCAGGTGTCTGCCTATTTGCACAGGCATTAAAGAGTGCTGTAAAATGAGCTTCAGCCTTTTAAGTACTGTCTTTTGCTTTATAATAATAATCTCTTCAATTTTACAAGGTCTATATTATTTTTAGGTAAGAAAACACTGTAGAGTTCATGTTTTATTGTTTCTTGCAGTTATATAAATTATATTTGGCCAAAACAAATGTAATTCCTACTGTGTGAACTGGGAACCAAAAATGTTGATTTTCCTCAAGTTATAAACAATGTGCAGATATGTTATACTGGGTCACCATTTTCCAGAGCAGAGCAAAATATATAACTCAGTTTTAATAACAAAACTGCATATATCATGAAAGTTTCCTACTCCACACAGAATGTATTATATTACTCTGCCCAGCAAGAGACAGCCTTTGTGTAGACCACAATTTCTAAAATACCATTTGATTGAATGGAAAACATTTGAGCCATTTGTTAGTTGTTTTTTTTTTTTTTTTAATGTAATGGTTAAATGCTCGTGGAAATTTTGCTTTGTCTTTGCTAGTGAATATTAAATTTCTTCTCACTAAATTTGAATGTCAGAGATTTATAAACACCAGGGTCTGGGGGACAGTAATTATGACCCTTTTCCTACTATTAAATGAAACTTCGCATTTTGAACATCTTAGGAGCAGATGGCTCCTTTGCCACATCAATGAAACTTATTTATACATGTATTATATCAGCTTCAAGCTGTATTGTAATTATTTACTTATAACGTTGCTTCTCCAAATAGACTTATAACTCAACAATGCAATGTCCAGATTGCACTATCTTGTATTCTTGGCCCTGGTTCAATGCCTACCATAGAGTTGAAGCTATACAACATTACATGAAGGAATACTGACAAAACCAATTTACCCATTTCACAGTCCTTCTCAGAATAATTCCAAAATTTAGGCGATCTATAAATATTGCTTGTATAAAAATGAAAGAAATGATGTGGGGCTATCACAGCTACTGCAGCACGATTTCGACCCCCAGCCAGTTCAGACCTCTTCTGATCCACTTGCTGCTCCCCTCAGCAGTGTGTTTTAGTCATCTGCCTGGTCTGCTTCCTACTCTGTCTCTGGTGAACTCTCTCACCCCCTGTACTTCTAGCCTGCACCCCAGTTATGTATGCATGAATGAATACAGCTTAAAAAAAATGACTCCACTAAAAATCTATTAGAAAAAAATAAGTGGATAAAGCAATAGCAGGTTATAAAATCTATATACAAAAAGCCATTATATTTTGATTTACAAACAAGAGTTGAGAAGAAAATAAAATTAAGAAATTACTCCACTCACAATTACATAAAAAAGACTCAGATACCTAGGAAGTAACCTTACCAAGAGAGTGAAAGGCTTATATAATTAAAACTAAGAAGTTATAATAAAGGATATAGATCATAAGGGGGAAAGGATATTAAAGGATATAGATCATAAGATGGGAAGATATTCCTCCTCATGGATGACTGAATCCATATAGTCAAAATAACTATTCTATCAAAAGTGGTACACAACTCTAATGTAATCTCCATGAAAATACCAACTATATCCACCGAAAGAAATTGATAAAATATACTAAAACTTATATGAAGCCATCCTATTAATATTAAAATTTAGATAAAGTGATCCTGAAGAGAAAAATTGAGGCATAGTGTTACCTGATTTTAAAGTACATATAAAATAACAGTAATTAAAACAGTATGGTATTGGAATAAAAGTAGACACATGGAGCAATGGAACAGAACCAAAGTTCAGAAATAAATCTGCATAGACATCAATACTTAATGATAAAGGAGTCATGATCACACAATGGGAAAAGGAGGGCCTTTTAATAAATAAAGATGGGAAAACTCAAAGATCACATGTAAAATACTGAAACTGGATCACTCTCTAATTCCATGTACTAATAGAAATTTAGAATGGGTTAAAGAGTGAGACCTGTGACAATATACAGGAGAAAACATTAATAATATTTTTCATGACAACAATGATAAAAATTATTTTGGAGACTGGACATCTGTAGCACAGGAATAAAAGCAAAATAAATAATTGGGATCCCTTGAATTTAAAACTGATAAAAAAACTTTTAAGACTATAAAATACTATGTAAATAATTAAAGACACATCTCACTGGGCACAGAAAATATTCACAAAACATACAACTGATAATCAAATAAACAAAAAACTTATTCAATTTATCATAAAAAATGTATGTAGCCCAATTAATAAATGAACAGTAGATATGAACAGAGAATTCATCAAAGAGGACATTCTGAAGAGCAATAATAAATGAAAAATGCTCATTATTGCTTTTAATAAGGGAGACTCAGATTAACACTGCAATGAGATATAAGTCATATCCATAAGAACTGGCATGTATTAAAAAGATCCCTAAGAACAAGTTCTGGGGAGGATATGGAGAAAGAGGAACCCTATTCCACTGCTGGTGGGAATATAAACTGGTACAATCATTTTTGGAAAAATATTTGAATTTCCTTAAAAAGTTAAAATGTAAACTTGTTTGACTCAGTGATCATGCTTTTGGAAACCATCAACTCAAAAAATAATATGATCACTTTGTTTGTTACAGTATTATTTACAATGTTTGGAAGTAGAAACAGAGTCTACTGATAGAGGATTAAGTTAATAAAATGGAATATTACTTAGCTGTAAAGAAAGAAAAATATTGCCATTTACAGAAAAATGGAAGGAAGTATGTTAGTAAAGTAAATCAGTATGACAAAGACAAATAATGTGTACTTACAAAGTGAGTCAACAAACACAATACTTAGGAAACTAGCAGACACTAAAAACAAAGGGAAGCTTCTGAATTTAAGAAGTGGGGGAGAGAAAGAACTGAAGGGGTATGAGAAATGATGGTGGAAGGAAAAAGGTAATGTATTTGAAGATACCTCAGGCATTAAACCTAACAGAGAAGGATTTTACAATAGTTACGAAAAAAATTGTTCCATGCCTAAAAGCAGAAATATGTATGAGAAAAATGATGGACAATAGGTCAATGCACACTATTTAAACAACTAAAACTTAAAAAAAAAATGTACACCTTATCATTTAATAAGGCAGAATAAAAACACTTTGAGACACACAAAGATTAAAAGTTTACCATCCGGGCCCTCCCTGGTGGCGCAGCGGGTTAAAGCACAGCACTGAGAATCTAAAGCCGCTTCCACATGAGTTCGATTCCCGCCTGCCCCGGAGGTGACCACATGGCGTGGCAGACCTCTCCTGACCCGCCCGCTGCTCCCCTCAGCAGTGTACTTCGTCGATCTGCCTGTTCTGCTCCCCGCTCTGTCTCTGGTGAAGCCTCTCACCCTCCGCGTCTCTGGCCTGTACCCCAGTTCTGTATGAATAAATAAATAAATCTTTAAAAAAAAAAAAAAGTTTACCATCCGAGAGTCCTAACTAGTAACTCTTCAGAAAAGTTAAACTCGGTTCTGGAATGACATTGAAGAATGGTTTCCATGCAGGAGAAAGAACACAGGTGGAGCCTAGGCATGTAGTCAACTTGGGTGGGGCTGTAGTTACGTTGTGTCTGGTTATTGTTGGCAAAAGGTGATGTGGCATTTTGTTTTCTTCCCAGTAAAAGGGTATTTTACTTATGTATTTTATACAAAATGTATAATTAATCAGTCAAGTTAGTGTCTTACATCTTTTATATGTTTTTGTTTTCATTTTGGCTGCACTAACAGTAGCTTGGGAGAACTTAATAATAGAGCTAAGGTGGAGGAGTTTGCTGCTAAAGACTGATGTGCTGGTGGATGACCAAGGAATCCAAGGTCTCTGTAGAAGAGATCAGAAGAGGGAGAAAAGCAAAGGAGATGGAAGATGTGGTCTAAAACCTGCTAGAGCATGGTGACTTCTAGATGGTTTTGGGCAAAGGAGGGTGTGAGTTGATGTTTGTTTTGGCCTTCTGTGTTGAGAAAAGACTAACGCAGGTCAAGAAAGATTAGATGCTGAAGAACAGTGCAAACCCCCTTGTGTCAGAAAATGGGCATGCCAACTCTGTGTAACAAGCAATCCCTGGCAAATATGACTGGCTTGAAACAACAGCATTATTTCTCAAGGATTTACAAGTGATGGAGGGTTCAAGTGACCCAGGCTGGCCTTGGTAGCTCTCTTTAAGCTTGGACCTAGTTGTGTATTTCTCCTTCCTCAGACTGGCTCCGTAGATGGTATTCTGGATGTCAGAGCTTGGGGAAGCTCTCATCAATGTGGAGGCAAAGGGCAGAAAGGAAGAGATATTCTATGAACTCACTCCAAGACTTTGCCTTCACTATTAGGGAGTAGAAAGTACTGCCAAGAACCCAGGGGAAGATAAGTTGACTTTGTTCACCAGGTCAGTGGCCAGGGTGTATACACAGAGAGAACTGATGCTTGGGGCCAATAATTCCATCTATGTGATGGCAGCTTCGACAATGGAAGGAGCAGAGAAGAGGTAGGGATACATGTGTACCTGTAATGCAGACAAAAACTGCCAGGATTTCTTGAGTATATCAGTTGTGTAGTCGGAGGAGAGACAGAGTGATATGGAGGAAGACATCCCTCATCCATTTGTTTAGAAATAGCCCTTTCTAGAATTTTTCTTTAGATTGCTATTATGCTCACTTGCTTCATTTCCAGTGTTTTGACATTTTTCTTGATTTGCTTCGTCTCTTTAAAGTTCATATACAGAATTTCGACAGTCTCATTTTTACATTGTCTTATTACTAAATGACAGAATGGATCTGACCCAGAGGAGGGGAATTTATATATATATATATATATATATATATTTTTTTTTTTTTTGCAGAGTCAGCATTCTGCCACCTCCTCTACAATAAAGCTTGAGTTTGTCCCTGGCAAAGTCCAAATGATCCCTCAGCCCACTAGTAATTCTTGAAGCACTTGGTTTCCCTCGGTTAGTCATCAGCATAAGACCTCAAATCTAGCCATGGGTCTGGCCGTTTCTTGTTCCACTTTTTTTTTTTTTAATTTATTTATTTGTGCATACAGAACTGGGGTACAGGCCAGAGGCTCAGGGGCGGTGAGAGGCTTCCCCAGAGACAGAGTGGGGAGCAGAACAGGCAGATCTATGAAGTACACTGCTGAGGGGAGCAGCGGGCGGGTCAGGAGAGGTCTGCCACGCCATGTGGTCACCTCCGGGGCAGGCGGGAATCGAACTCATGCGGAAGCGGCTTCAGATTCTCAGTGCTGTGCTTTAACCCGCTGCGCCACCAGGGAGGGCCTCTTGTTCCACTTTTTTCATCCAAACTATCAAAGGTCAAACTATATTCTGAGCAGGGTGTTCAAGACAGTCTGGAATGTTTAGAAGACAGTTCATCCTATGTGGCCAACATTTTTAAAAATTTTGGCACCTAGAGTCCTAAGCTCTAGTTATTTGGAATATTTATCCACAATAAGTTGTCCATTCCCTAGTGATGGCAAATAAATGAGGCATAATTCACTGCACTCTTGTTGATTTATGCATCGATATGGGCATGTGTTTCAGTGAACAATGCAAAGACTACATGTTCAGTTTGTTTGGTTGCTATGTGTACTGTTTGGTCCCAGGATATCTTGAATCAGAAAGAAGCCTGGTTGAGGGACAGGGTTACATAATTCTACCTTCTTGGTAAACTGTTTTGGAGCTCTGTGTCCCCAGCTCGGGTGTCTATACAGCAAAAGCAACGTGGGTCTCATATTGTTCATTCTGTTTGAGCCTACGCCAGGAGCTTTTACAGAAGCCTGCATCCGGGCCTCCTTGCTGAGGAGTCACAGGAGTAATCAATTCCTGCTTGTTACTACAGCTCCTGCTGACAGGAAATGGGGTGCTCACCCTTTTCAAAAGAATGGCCATAGAAGACTGTTTCCTTGCAGGTGGAGTTTTCTGGATCACATAAGGATCAGACATGAAATTAGCCATTGGAAATTTCATTCAGATCAGCTAAAATGCTGCAAAAGTACAACAAATGCAACCTTTCCTCATCGGGCAGTCAAGTTCAATTTCTCGCCATGTCTTTCCTTGCAAACAGACAGCTGTGAAGCCCTTATTCTCTGTGTTCACTGTACCCAGTTGTTGCCAGAGCTTATTGAGATGGAACATCCCAGATGAACCCCGAGCCCTGACCTCGCAGGGCTGGTGATTTAGACTGGTGACCAGAGTCACCCTCTCAAACCGCTTGCAAAACAAGGCAGCTCATGATGGAAAGGCCAGCCGAGCAGATCAGACATTCAGCAGCTTGGAGCCAACGACAACTGCTAAGTGCACAGAGGAGCCAACTTCAGGAGAAATGGGAATGTGACAAAGTGGTATAAATAAGATGCCTGATTTGGACATTTCAACCTCTACTGTTTCCTTCCTTCCAACTTCAATTTTCCTGTAACAGATCAAAACCACTTTGTAGCAGTAATCACTTTAAAATGAATTTTAAACTAATATGCCCCCACTCTAAAACAAGGCTCTTATTTTGGATGGACCCACCATCCATCCATCACCCTGACCCCCTCCAGCAAAATGATGCATAATCCATCACAGAGCTTTCTGCACATTGTTCCCTGTTCAAGCACATGAAAGGTTTCCTAGGGCTAACATCAGTCAGCCTTTGCTCGGAGTCCTCCAGTCTCCCTGGCCCTGCCCCACTCGTCGTATGTAATTTACTATTCCAGGCTTATCTTACTGTGGTGCCCCCACTTTCCGCCAGACTGAGTCTACCCTCTCTGACCCTATGTGACTATGGAATTTTATAGAGTTGGCAACATTTCAGATTTGATGACTTCCCATATATATGTCCTCTTTCTCACTGGGTAATATTTTCTTCCAGGATAGAGCCATTGGGTATGTTTATGGGCTTTTCTAAAACATATAGCACTTAAGAGTTGCTTACTAATCATTCGTTGATCGGTTTTAATTTCTTCGGGGCTCAAACAAGGGGCTCGGTATAGGCTCACTGCTGCAGTCGGGGCCAGTGCCAGGGCGAGGCAAGGGAAGTGAGTAAGAGCACATCCAGAAGGTGCTGCCCTACGGGGGCCTTGCACTTGCACCAGACTGAGAGTGAGCAATGGTGCTGCCCTGGTGTCCCAGAAGCTTCATTGGCCTCCCCCAAAGAGCAGCCTGGTGTGGGGCATTGTGAAGCTGTTGTTCATCAACAGGACCCACATGTGCCTGTGTATGGAAAGAGGCCATTCCACCCTGCCCCGCAATGGCAGCAAGAAGGATACACCTCATTCTCCTGTGGTAGGGATTTGGTGTGGGGGGAACACCAGTGAGAAGAACTTGATGCTGGCCCTAAGGACTGACGTTCCTCTTTACCCCCAAATGGTAGCTGGTAGAGCTATAAAATGTCACAATGGGTAAAACATGGGAAAGAAGAAAAAGGAAGGAAAAGAGGAGAAAGAGAAGGGAAGGAGAGTTTTTATATAGGTAAAAACACAATATTCCAACTATTGAATGAAAGTGATTTTCTTCTTTAACTTTTGTTGATGATAAAGATGTATCTCTACGTGTCCACACACTCACTGTATGTATATATATGTTCAAGTTCCAGCACAGGCAATGATTACCTAACAGTGGTAGTAAGAAGACTAAATAGAAGTCTCCCCAGATTGTTTCAGGGGAGGGGAGGAAGAATCGGGCCACTGAGGAAGAATCTTTGGATTTAATGCAGTAGAGGTATTTATTTTGTTCATCTTTACACTGAAGACTTGGAAATTAGTAATATCATTGACCCAGTAGCAAAAGCGGAGGCCCCGTAGGGCCAGTAAATATGGAAACAAAATGATACCTTCAAGTTTAAATTGCTGGTGGCACCACCCCAAGGGGGACAGTGGTCCTAGCGGAAAGAAGAAGTCATGTCAACCCAGGTCATCTCCTAATCATTCCTAGTCAAGTTGTGAAATGTCCTTGACCAAGGCCATGATGCAGGCACTTCCTGAGAACACTCACTTTAGAGCTAGAGAGCGTGTGTGCATGAAGCCTGGGTCAGAGCAGTGACATCATCTACCAATGGAGCCATTTCTACCATCAGGCATGGTGTTTCCATGGCTTATTCTGGCAAAAACAGGTGGGCCTGGAATCAATGAACACATAGATACCTAGTTCTGAAGGATAAGTGATTCTAAGTTAATTAAGCAATGGTCTCTGTCTAGACCTGATGTGACAAGAAACCCATGAGATGGAATATAAAATTATCTCTGGGCAACATGCTACCAGAGCTGGGAACATTCAAGGCACATGAAGTATAGTCCCAGTGTTGGGATGTAAAAGCTCTTACCACTTTCACTTGAAAAATATACTCTATCTCCCCTGCCCCCAGCAACTCACAAAAATAGATAAATAAATCTGCCCATTTTGTGATGTCTGTTGCTTTGGAGATTCTTTTGCTTGCACTTGACGAATTCAGGGATGGTGACACCAAGTGAGGTTTTATTTTTCCCTCTAAATCATATTCTATAGAGTAGGGTCCAGACCCATGATTTTAAGGAGAAAAAGAGGGAATCAATGAAATGCTCTCATATGAGTAGCCCATTGATAATTTAATATTTAGGATAAGTAGGCAAAGTCAGATATCAGTTGGTTGGGTGAGAGTCTGAACGTTCACATCAAGTGTAAACACTGTAGCCTTGTGCCTGGGAGTCGGGGTACTGGCTGAACACCAAGTGCCATGGTTTTCACTACCCAATCTTAGTGCCCTTCAAATGATTCAAAAGAAATAAAGACCTGTAAACCAACAAGCACACACACATACACACACACACACAAGGGAGAGGGGGGGCTGATATTAACAGCCCCAAATGCTTTGCATTAACCACCCAATTCTATTCCTAGCCCACCACAGTGACGGCCTGAACCCTTCCAGGGTTCATTTAAGAGTCTCGGGGAGGCTGATTTACTTCTCAATGGTCCATTCATCCTTTGAACGTTTACTCTGCAGCCCATGTAGTTATAACCTAAGTTGGATTTCATACATGAAAACTGACCTCCCGCACTCACGACTTTTGCCAAGTCCAGGGAAGGCGCTTGGAATAAATTAGAGTTTGCCATAGTGACAAGTTTAAGATTCAATTATTAAGTGTAGTAATTTATTTTTACTGTGTTTGTAAAATGGCTTTCACCCAACTAATTTCACTCCCCTTCACAGCCAAAGACCGAAGACAGCAATGGCCATCCTCACAGCACCAGAGCAGCTTGCTCTCCATTGTTTAAGGCCACGTCAAACAGAAGGATTTCTACGGGACTCAGATGGAGACATTTCTCTTTTGCCTTAGTTTGGGCAAAAACCTGATTTCCTTCAGATAGCTGTAATGGATGGTGAGGACGGCCGAGAGCCTGATTACAGGCCCAGATCGAGGCAAATGCCAAAAGTTTCCCAGAAGGATAAATCTTGTTTCCTGCCTTACTTCACAGAATTAAGCCTTAAACAAGTCATGTTCTGTGGCTTGGATGCTGTGTTTATATCAGCTTTGGCTGCCTGGCTCGTGGTTGGGAACATTCTATTGGTCTGTAACGCAGGACAGTTTTCCTGAAGCAAGAAATCACTATCTGGTATCTTTATTCCCCTTCCATTTTATTTGTTCTATTAATTCTAGCAAACGAGCTCTGAATGGTAAGTGGATCATGGGAGACAGTTACATTGACCAGGTGCGGTCTGCAGAGCCAGTGATTTAGCGCTCTGCCTTGGTGACCGTCTTTCCCAGGAGTTGCATGAAAGATGTCTCTTCATCAAGGATTTTGTTTTGGAAAATAATAACAGCACCTCATCTGCACACAGCACATTCTCGGTAGGTTCAGGGAAAAATCTCTTCTGTAGAGTTCAGGGCAGGCTGAGAACTTGCGGTCTCTCTGTGTCTTAAATGAAACCAAATCCTCCAGGGATTGCATTCGTTTATGGTTAGCAACAGGCGACTTCCTGTTTCGAAGCAGAATGGGTTGGAAGAGGCTTATAAAAAAGACTCAAAAGGTTTCTTGGACATCAAATGACTCTAGTAAAACATTTTGATGAGTTAAGTGTAAATGCATCAGCAGCATACGGATTAAATTCCCTTCTAAATAAACATTAACAGAGAACATGTTTGGCAAAATGCATTTTGAGTTTTGCAAAACTGAAAACATTTGAAAAAGGAGTGTGAGATATTTGATGAACTCAGAAAGCAGCCGGACTGCCCATTCCGAACTTGAATATTTTCTTTGGATGTTGTGCAGATGTCAAATAAATTAGGACGCAGATATTAAAAGTAACGTGTGCTGCAGAAGTGATCAGCTGCCCTTCACCTAGGAGGACGTTTCCATGGGTACCCGATTCTCATATGTGGGCTCGAAGAGACCCCCGAGGGGACCTGTAACCCTTCCTTACTTGCAGGCTTCGTCTCTTTCCTGGACTCAGCCCTCCAGACAGTTTGCTCTTCACAGCTCTTGCAGCTGTTTTCCTACCAGTGAGATATCTGGACTCCCAAAGAGGATTCCTGCTTTGCTACAGATGAGAAATGTGGCCTTGGTGCCACCAGGCACATGACAGCCATGATGTTGCTTGGGCCAAAATCTTTTATCCAGAAGCCCCTGACCTTGTGGAGACCCTCACTATCTCTCATCACCATTACTTTTCTTCTGTCATACAACATTTGTTAATCCTTTGGGATAGTAGATGTAACTATGGAAAAGCCTCAAGCTAATATCTAGCTTGGACAAAGCCTCAGCTAGTTTTGGTAACTTGATGTCAAAAGAAAAGAGTCAAATGCCACTCCAAGAGATGAGTCCGTGTGACTCATCCATGGGGAAACCACTGAACAGAAAACTGCCTTTTAAAAATCCCTTAGGTTAGTAATGCTAACAGAGTTAGGGAAGTGCAGGAGGAACATCCTTTTTGTAAAATACTTGACCCAGAATGAGGTTTCCGCACACACATTGGCAGAGGCCACTGTACAGATGGCTGGCTGAAATCACATTGCTTAGGGTCTTCTTGGTTTTGGATTATACCAGCAGAGATAAGATTTTAAAAAAGCAACAAACATATTTGTTGCAAGTATCTTATCAAGTTCTTGACAGAGCAAAGGTTTAATTCAGTGCATTTCAGCAAAGGATGATGTTATTTGCAGATAGTTGACAACCTACTACAGTATCAAAAATTATTACTGAAGAGCAACATGCACTCATTAAAAACTTAAGGGACTGCACGGGGGGTTCTAGCTTCTCACTTTGGGTTTATTCTACAGCCTCACAAATGTCAGTGTCTTCTCCCTACCACCTTTGTGTATTCATAAAACGGTTTCCCAGTGAGGCCGCAGTAAGTTTGAAGCTGCTGGCTTCACTTCTCTCTACTTACAATTTACTCTACATGTGGTTACCAGAGTTTCCTTTCAAAAGAACTAGTGTTGTCATTCACCTGTTCAATAAGCTTTGATGCCTACCAGGTGTCTTCAGAATAAAGTCCAAATTCCTTCGCTTGGTGTGCAAACCCTTCTGGTCTGGCCCTAATTCACCTTTGAGTTCATGTCCCACCACCTCATAATCCAGTCATACCAGAAAAGTTCCCTGTTCCCGGATTCCACATGTTCCTGTGCTCTCTGAAGACTTGGCAATTCTCAGCATTTTGTACACTTAGAAATATTTACTAAATTATTCACCTAAACAAAATTCCTCCTACAGGTTCTCAATACATGGTGTGTGTTTGTGTTCTGTGTATCTACCTCAAGGACTAGCACAATGCCTGGTACATGGTAGTGTCCTGTAGGATTTACGGGGCCATTATCCTCTTTGAGGGCATCAAACCTCTTTGATTTTCATGGCACTGGCTGTGTATTTCTCTAATTGCACTTGCCTTTGTGTGTAAAATTCCATATTTATCTACCTAATCTTCTGATCGCTGACATTTGAGTGTAGTGAACAGTGGCTAGACCTTAATTTATTTCTATATCTCTATTATATGCATAGTGGTTTGTGTCCCTGGGTTCCCAGTAAACAATCATTGATTTAAGCGAAGAACATTTGCTGCATTAGAAGTTTCTACAAAATCATGAGCCCTTAAGACAAGCCACCAGATAGGAAGACAATTCCGGATGTCCACAGCAGTGTTCCAGGGGAGGTAGCTGTAGGCCACAAGTCAATCTGCACATGGCCCTTGTCTGTAAATAGCTTTATCAGAGCATTCATTTCCATGTTGCCTGGTTTCCCACACTGCAGTGGCAAAGTTGAGTCGTAGCAGCGATCACTAACTCTCAAAGCCTAAAATATTTACTATTTGAGCCTTTACAGATATGGTTTGTTACTACTGTTCTGGAGGACAGATAAATAATAATAATAATAGCATCTATTACACGGGGTGGTGATGTGGATGAAATGAGGTAACAATTTATAACATGCTTAGCATAGTCTTTGGAACATATTAATTATTATAATTTTAATATCATGATTATTTTTATGCCATTGATGTGAAATAGCAAGCCAGCAAGAATTTGATAACAGACCAAATTTGAGACAGGCACAGAGATAGGAGAAGTATGACTGAGAGCCTGGTATTGAGAGAGGAGCAAACTACAAAGAAGACAGGGTACTTACAGAAACGCCTTAGCATATGTAGTTTGACTGTTTAATATCATACACATTTTGGAGATGAGAAATGTAAGACACCAAATGCCTGCACATTTGTCTTAGAATAACGAGCATGAAGTCCTGACTAGGAATTTGACAGCTAGTGCTGACTAGCCATCAAGAGTTTTAGAAAACAGTTGAATTTGCTTTAGAACTAAAAAGGCACACGCTCATAAATGGCCAATGAAACTCACATGACTTTTGAAAATGAATCCACAACATGAAGGACAAGCCTGTAAACTGGGGGGACTCCTGAGAGGATGGATTAACCCAGAAATCGATAAACATGTGATGAGACTCGATACCCTTTAGTAGCAGAGTCAACAAAGAATGAACAAAGAACTTTCAGACAATAGTTAAAAAACGTAAATGACAACTGGCCCTCCCTGGTGGCGCAGCGGGTTAAAGCACAGCACTAAGAAGCTTAAGTCACTTCCGCAAGAGTTCGATCCCCGCCTGCCCTGGAGGAGATCCACATGGCGCAGCAGACCTCTCCTGACCTGACCGTTGCTCCCCTCAGCAGTGTACTTCATCCATCTGCCTGTTCTGCTCCCCACTCTGTCTATGGTGAATCCTCTCACCCTCTGCATCTCTGGCCCCAGTTCTGTATGAATAAATGAATAAAATAAAAAAAAAAAGGTAAATGACAACAACTTACAATAACAGATTTACTTCCATTATATACTATTAAGTACAAAAAACTCATTTCTAAAATTATAGATGGTATGGCATGACATATTTATGTAAGTTAAAATTATTAAAGTAAATAAATAATTTTAAAGAATGTAATAACCACACAACCAGGATCTAAGATGATGCGTTCTTAGGATGCAGGGGAAGTCGTGTTAGAGATTCAACTGAGGGATGTCTGGCAATTTCTTTCTTTTTTTCTTCATTCAGCAGATAACGTTTCTCAATTAAATATTATGCGAAGTTCTAGGATAGTTATAGGAGAGAGTAATAGAAAGGATAGGATAACTCTTACTGTCATAGAACATCATTCTAATGACAGAAGAGTCCTGGAAGAGACTGGAATTTAAATGCCCTTTGTGTCTGAATCATAATGATGATGAGATTATTCCAAGGAAATGGAAAGGAAGAGTCTTCCAGAATTTCTTCTTGTGTGTAGCCTAAGTTCAACGGGGCCATTTACAATGCAAGACCAAGTTGAGCGTAAATTATAATAAAATCGTCAACCTCTGAAAGTAGCAGTGTAGCCAACACTCAGGATATATGAACATATATTTATAAAAATAGGAAAAACACAAACCCCCTTGGTGACTACCCCATGACATTTACTCATGGATCCTTTTCTAGTACAAGAATTACTAGAATAGTACCAGTTAACTATTTTAACTGGTGCATTCATTTAATAAATACTTCCCAATATCTACATGCCATATGAACGCACTGTGCTTGAATTTAAATGGTCCTAAGTGGCCATCACTCAAAATTAACTATGAGAGAAGCAAATTGGTCTCAAATGCTTCAAAAATGGAACTATAGATGGAGTCGGTACATCAACATGAGATGTTTCCCTGATGACTCATGGAGGTGACAGGATTTCACAGAGCATGGCTCCTGGAAATTTACTGTGGGAGTTGACTGCTGCATTATCATTCAATAATATAACAGTACACACTCTACAGGCTCTATAACTCTAGTTGGTGCAAAAGTCCTATGGTTTAGGCATGAAAAAATAGACACGGGTCAGGCTTTCTCGTATTTTCCATGCATGTCTTAGGCGCTTTTGTAATGGGCCTTCCAACCTTAGGCTCCAACATTCATTCATTCAATCATTCATTCACTTGGTGTCACTAGCTCCTGAGCGCTTTCTCATTAGACTTAATTCCTCAGTTGTTTTTTTTTTTTTTTTCCCCATTCAGGAATAAACCAATCATGGAAGGGAACCAACTCCAACAACCTGTTCCTTCCAACTATCTGTTCTTCAGGATCCACAAAGTAGTACTTGAATTAATAGATGAAATAGGTAAATTGATCTCCAAAGCTCATGCTCCTCTTGACAAATTGCATTAAAATAGAAATTGTTAATTCAAGTCTCTGCTTCTCTGCATAGAGCCCCCCCCCAATGGGGTGGGACAGACCAAGGACACTGCCCCCAGAATGACAAATGTAGCACCCCACTTTGCCAGGGTGCACTACCTTAGTTTACTGGTTAATGAGGAGCCCTAATCAGTAAGAACCTTGTTATGTCTAATTTTAACTGGTTGCCAGTAAATCAGATAGGAAGGAATCCAAACTAAACTTTGGTTAAGAATGGACACAGAAGCTGTCCCTGGTGGCGCAGCGGGTTAAAACACAGCACTAAGAAGCTAAAGTCACTTCAGCATGAGTTTGATCCCGGCCCTGGGAGGTGACCACATGGCGCGGCAGACCTCTCCTGACCCACCCGCTGCTCCCCTCAGCAGTGTACTTCATCGATCTGCCTGTTCTGCTCCCCACTCTGTCTCAGGTGAAGCCTCTCACTGCCCCTGCACCTCTGGCCTGTACCCCAGCTCTGTATACATAAATAAATAAATCTTTAAATATATATATATATATATATAAAGAATGGACACAGGACCTTTTGACTAGGAGAGTGAATCCTTCTCTTTGGCAAGGAAACACAGTGCCCCAAAGGCAGAGGGCCTAGGATCATCAGTCCCAACTGTGCGAGCTGCAGTTTATTTGTTTTGTGGGTGTTTTTCTCCTCTGTAAACATGTTCTGAGGCCAAGTGATTGGTACATGCTTTATAAACTGGAAATATAAACACAGACATTCTCTTCCAAAAATGGATCTCTAAGACTTCCCTAGGAAACTTGCTCTTATTGTTTGTTCTGAACTCCGAACCAGCATGAGTGAAAAAACGTTACATTTCTAATATTGGGACTATTCATCCCAACATCAAAGAAAAAAAGTGTTGAAAGGTCTTGAGGCACCTTATTAAATTCCAAAAGCTACTTCTGCTTGTACTGAGGACAGTGGATTTAGCTGGCAGGTCTTCATAAAGGACGAGGGGATCAGGGACCAAGTGTGGGCGTGGGGAGACACTGGCACTTCTCCTTTAACCACATGCGCTGAGGTCTCGGCTCATGCCAACTTCTGTTTCTATTTTCAAGTTCATTGCGGTATTCCGCTCCCCCCCCCCCAAAATATGACGCCTTCTTCTAACCTGGACAGGGTTTGCTTGAACAAGCTCTTTTGATAGAGTCTAGAAGTATTAATGAAGCATCTACACAGTGAGTAAATTGAATGCTTCACTACATCGTGCAATTCTAAATAAATGACCTTTTTACATATAAGATAGATATTCCTTCCATTACCAACTTACAAAAGGCTCCCTTAGAGTGCAGCTGGTCATACATCTGTTCTCAGCTCCAAAAGTCCCTACTTTTTCCTCCTTAAATGATATTATAAAGTTGGCTAAGAGAGATTAAAATATTCAGAGGATTCTGGAAGAAGAATAATGTTTTGGGGGAAAGCTATAAAGGAAATGGTTGGAAATAGCTCCTCCTTACACATTTTCCCCCAGAAGATGCTGGGCAGGGTGTCTGAGGTCTCATATAAACAATGCCTCTTTGGGGGGCCCTAGAAGTTTCCCCAGAGGGTCATATTTATTTAGAATGGCTGAGTTTCTGTGTTTGGTTATAAAATATGTCCTTTGTCAATCTGCTTTGGAGATAACAAGTGGGGGACCTCCACGGATGTACACAGCATCTTGGTAGCTGTGCTCTTAGTGCGAGCACAAATTCACCTGGATTGTGCATTTATCAAATATGGAACCATAAACAATGTTTGTTATTCCATTTATCACACCAACGACTCCCTAGTACTCCAACCAACACAATAAAAACAGACTATAAAAATGGGAAGAAAAGCCGGCTCAACTCTTACCCAGCAAAGAGTCAGTTATTAAACAGTCTCCCTTATCCCTACCCTCATACTAAAAGTGGGGCACATTTCCACTGTTCTCACAGATGACAACATCAGATAAAATGTCTCCTGGGTATCCACTGTGTATGTCTTCATTGACCAACACAGAGCACACACTGACAAGGTGATTTTGTCATGTATGTAATCATATGCACACAAAATAAAGTAATGTTATTCAAAATAGAACAAAATTATTTAATAATTTTAAAATTTACCTAGCAATTTGAACTTAAATTGTTTGCTTGCAGCCTGGTATAAAAATACATTGAAACACCAGTGACAATGACCAAGTCATATCACTGATATAATGTTATTGATTTATTCTTAAGTTCTGCAATAACTAATAATTTTAAAGAGTAAACTTCAATCTTGAAGATATTTTTCAAATTCAGTAAATAATTTTGTATAAACTAAAATGTGTATTTATCAAGTGAAACTATCATCTCTCCCTTTGTAGCTTGCATTGATTAAAATTTAATAAAATAAACAAAAACTCTCAAGCAGTAACAGAAATCAATCAAATTCTGTTCTTTGTCTCAGAATTCACGACATCATTGTTTATTTTGAATCTACTATTTGTCAAACAGTTTTTGGTTGCTTTAAAAATTTTTTTTTTAGATTTATTTATTTATTCATACAGAACTGGGGTACAGGCCAGAGATGCAGAAGGTGAGAGGATTCACCAGAGACAGAGTGGGGAGCAGAACAGGCAGATCAACGAAGTACACTGCTGAGGGGAGCGGCGGG
>NW_004567121.1:32494832-32524397 GCF_000260355.1 Condylura cristata
GGTTAGAGGCATAGGTCTGTACCTGTTCAGATACATGTCACAACAGGACATCCATTACTAAAGCACCACAGTCCTCTATTAAAGCCTTTCGACCCCTCCTCCATTACCCCTTACCTCCTATCCTAGTCTCAGTTCTACAGTCAGATTTCTAAGGTTTGTTCAGTCAGTTCCTTCATTTTTCTTTTTATTCCACATAATTGAATTCATCCAGTTTTTGTCCTTCTTCTGATTAATCTCTAACACTCTCCAGGTATATCCAGGTATATCCATTCTGTCACAACTGGTAGGAGTTCATCATTTTTATAGCTGTGTAGTATTCTATTAAGTGTATATACCACACCTTCCTCACCGACTCATCTGTCACTGAGCAGTTATGCTGTCTCCATAACTTAGCTATTGTAAGTAGTCCTGCAATGAACATAGCAGTGTACATTCCTCCCAATTAGTGTTTTTGCATAGCTGTGGTAGATACCTAGGAGTGGAGTCACTGGATCGTATCTATGGTAAGTCTATTTGTAGTACTTTCAGAAGCCACCATAATGTTTTCCATAGGGGCTAAATCTGCTACTTACGCACAAGAATGTTTAGCCCTGCAGAGACTGGACACACATAGCACCTAGTGATCTTCAACAATTCTGAACCATTACCTTGTATTTTCAAAATAAATATATTTAGCTGAGTTTAAGGGTATCAAGATCAACTTACAACTAGGAGTTATTATAAATAACATGTGTAGAATTTCTATTAAGGGCAAAGTAACCAAAATGTATATGTTTGAAATAATATATATATATTTCACACTTGGAATTTTAATGTATGTTTATTATATATTTATAAAAATATTTTCTAATACATACATTTAGATTGTGCAACATAGTGCTATAATATATATTTTGTTAATAGTATATGCACAGACATTTTATGACATATAACTCTAAACTCACGAAATCATTATAAATATGTATACTATACAAGTATAATTAAAATACTATAATAGGATCCTCCCTGGTGGCGCAGCGGGTTAAAGCACTGCACTAAGAAGCTAAAGCCACTTCCGCATGAGTTCGATTCCCGCACTGAAGGAGACCACATGGAGTGGCAGACCTCTCCTGAACCTCCCGCTGCTCCCCTCAGCAGTGGACTTTGTCGATCTGCCTGTTCTGTTCCCCATTCTGTCTCTGGTGAAGCCTCTCACCACCCCTGAGCCTCTGGCCTGTACCCCAGTTCTGTATGTACAAATAAATAAATCTTTAAAAAAATAAATAAATAAAAATAAATAAATAAAAATAAAATAAAAAAAATACTATAATAATTACAATAATTACCTAGAAATCAGCATGACAAAATTTTTCTTTTAGGAAGAGGTATTTGAGACTGAATTTCCAGTATACAGTGAGGGTAAAAAGTGGAGCTATTTTTAATGTTCCGTTGCTGTGTTTGAATTCTTGACGGCCAATGCCAACACCTGCTGCTTTCATCTACCCATCTTGTTCCACGACTGGTACTTCTGCTCATCATTTACTCCCCGGCCCAGCAGAGCTCACCGTCACGGCGGCTCACGAATGGGGTAGGCATCACACTGCCCAAAGTTAAAGTGCTCGCAGCACCAGTCTCTAGGGCCTGAGTTATACCCGCCAGAGGCCCAGGGCCAGGGCTGAGAAGCGAGATGGCCATCTTCAATTCAAGCTGAGCAGTGAGGCGACCTGCGATCGCTGCCTCGTGCCCGCCCACTCCAGACCTTGTTCTTGGCAGGGTGCCTGGCAGCCCCGGGATTCTCCCTGGGCACAGGTTTCTGGGTCCCTCAGCACAGAGCTGCGTTCCTGCCAGGGCTGGGGCAGCCAGAGTTCTCAAGGTCCGGGACTATATTAGGAAATACAGGCACCGGGGGAACAACAAACATGTTTGTTTTCTTCCAGAACAGTCTGCTCTGCTTATCTCAGACACCTCCCTTTCTTCGGCAGAATCACAGCGCTGGGAGGAATGTTCCTCAGGGGTTTGGGAAGTTTTCCCTCTATCTAAATGAGGTCTTGCCCTTGGTATTTGTGAAATCATTTCAAAAGAAACCATTTCTCTGAGACCAAGAAATACTTTTTCCGAAACTCCAACAAGAAGGGCCATAGAATGTGGCATTCCTAAAGGTGAGCAAGACACTGCCGTACTGGGCATTCTCTTTATCCCAAACGGGCCCAGCAGAGCCCTCTTCACGGTTCTCCACACTGGTCACTCTTGCCGTTAACCCTTGTGCCCAGGGTCCTGAGGGCTGTGTGCCAGGAGGAACACACAGGGGAGCATTTGAGCCAGGGGCATCTGTCAATGTCCTGGATGCTGCCATCATTTATGGCCTTTGGTGTTTCATATGAGGCTTTGAAACAGCAGCGTGAGTATGAGGCCAGGAACCCAGCGTGTCCCTCTACCCACCCACCCACTGTCTGCCATGTTCTCTGCGGTTCATCTTTCCCTATACCTTCATGGAAAATGATCCATCTCAAATCTTTTCTGGTCACTTGCTTTTACTGAAGTTCCTTAGTTTCCTGTTATTCACAAAGTTCTTCCGTTTGTTTAGTTGAAATATCCAAACATATTCAGGAGTCAAACTGTTTCTTTTAAAATTACATCTCTTTCTTCCGAGCTTTGGGCTGTTGCAGGCAGGACCCCATACTGGACCCCACACTGGGAAAGAGAAAGTAAGTGGACTCTTCCCTAAGTGCCTGCTTTGTGCTTGTATATTTCCTCCTTAGCTTGGAAAACTGGTTTTTGATTCCTCCAGAAATGGAGTGGAGAAGGGTAGTGGGTGCCAAGGTTTGCCTCCGCTGCTGGTCCTTGTAGAGTTACATGCGCACAATCTGTTTTTGTTCTCTTCTGGATGCTTCTGTGGGTTCTTTGGAAAAACAAGCCCTCTCACTGGTAATCCCCTCCTACTCTCTCTGACTGGGCACTAAGGATTAAACCTTAGTCCCAGGACAACTGCAATAAAATTTCTCTCCTCTGCTTGTTGGACTTTTTCATTCTCCAGGAGTGTCTGGGGTAGCATCTAAGCCAAGCCAAGACTAAGACACTCTCAAGGAGCCCAAGTATGATCTTGCTTAACCTGTGTCACAGCATTTTTCAAAATGGAGACGCTATATTTTGTTTTAGGGTCATGCTTGAAGCAAAAATAGGGTGCATTTTAAAAACTAAATTACAAGCCAGTTCCTATGTGCCTACTGATTTTTAATTTACAGAGTGATATCAAAGGCTGGTGTGCTTAGAGAGAAAAGAGATGAAACAGTTAGGAAATAAGCAGAAGGAGAGTTTGAGTTGGTCACACTCATCTAACCCTAGGGTAGTAGAAGTTTATTGCATTCAGAGGGTCCTAAGTGCAAGAAGGCGACTTCCTCAGCCTAGGTCCCCCTTCAGATACTCCTGCAACACAGTGGCACACCAAGTACATGACATCACCTGCAGTGTATGTTCTATGGGGCTCTGATACCAGAAAGGGAAGAACAAAAGTTATGGAATCTAGGTAATCAAGCTACAATTGAAGAAATCCGTGCAGACCAATAACAAACATTCTTACAAACCATTGGTCAACTCGTGCACAATAAGGACAGTAATGGTCATAAAGTAACTGGCATGCAAAGTTATCAGTGTTAGTGTTAGAGGAGTTACTCCTTCACAGAAAATGAAAATCCGTACGACAGTGAGGAGATAAACACAACTGAAGCCAATTTCCTAAAAGCTCCAAGTTTGCTTCTTGGCAGGGTGGCTTGCTCACAGCACCCATACTTAGTGATGGCTGAGTAAAGTCTGTGTTACATATACGTGTGTTTTGCCCAGAGAAACTCTATCGATGGTTTTTGGGACACAGTCTGTGACATGGTTTCAATCTCTTGGATCATCTTTTGCTGATCTTTGTAAAATCTTAAGCTGGGAAACAACTTCCAGCATTGCTGTGGAGAGGAGATTGGCCATTCTGTGCAGATGAGTTCCCTATGCTGCCCAAATCGATGGTGTCCTGATGACAAGGAGTCTGAATGTGTCGTACTCTCTTTTCTTCATTCTGCACATTTTACATCTTCCCAACTTATGTTGCTTGACTCTTGAAATAACTATGGGGTAAATATTAATTACTCAGATAAAAGAATAGGGATTAAAAGGCTAAATTACTTGATGGTGGTCACATTGTAAGTAGTAAATATTAGTATTCTTCTATTTCATTAATAATACTTCATATGTCTATAATGTTATAAAAGACTTCATAGTAAAAACATTCTCATCATTTATCTTCTGATTTTCCTAAATTATACGTCAGTCAGCAGTCCCTGATTCATAGATGAAAACATGTTAGGCCATAGTTTATAAGTGTCATAGTCCTAAATTAATGTGAGGCTTCAGATACTACATTGCCTCTATACATCTTTTCCTTTAGAAAAGGATGTGTTTTGCCTTATTCAATTTCTGTGTAATTCATAATTATTTACTTGCTTGTAATTCGTAATTACACTTATTAAGAATGCATAAATGTGGTTGCCACTTATTCCTAATATCTTCCTTCTTTTTTTACTCATTGAAACAGCCAGCAGTTTGAATCACAAGCCAAAATGAATTAAAAATCCAATGGAAGTACTTTTTGTTTATATCAGTTTCAGTGCTGGCCCCCAAAATACAAACCAGTATCAACAGTTTGAAATTTCTGTGTTAACATTTTCTGTTTCTAAGCTAAGCTAAACATTGAAGCAAATTGTATTGCAACATGTATTTATTTTAACTCCAATACAACTGATATTCTTATCCAAGAGTTGTGATGTTAAAAATCTTCCCTGTAGTTACCCATTGTAATGGAATAAAGTCAATGGAATGTTTTGATTTACAAGTTTGAGTAGAAATAAAAATGCACAATTTTTACAACTCAAAAACTGTTTTTTCCTATCATGTTACTTTGCTCTGTGTCAAATATAAAAACTCTATATTTAATCCAGTCTACATTCTATGGTAGCCTACAATTTGTAGCAATAGTCTTTCAGTGGAAATATATTATCATGATTGTTATGAAATTGCTTTTCTTTTTTCTCATTTTACCAGAAAATTTTATGGGAAAATAAAAACTATCTGTACTCTAATCTTCTGTAGCAGTACAAGAAAAATCTGATGGTTTAAATTTTATTTCATATCTCTTGATGTTGCAACCAAAGTTCTTCCAAGAATACAAGTTTATATTACTAACACTGATTCATTTTCTCAGGGCTCACATGACTTTCTTCTGGTATAAAATCATACACTTAGAAGGACAATTAGCTTAAAAATTAGACAAATTATCTTTCAATCAACTCTATTTCAAAATCAAATGCTAAAATTACTCATCATGTGCCCTGTATAGTAGTCAAAATTAAAAACAAAATAAATTTTTAGTAGAAGAGAATGATTAAGTTTTAATAAATCCTTATGATGAAATATTGGGCACCATTAAAGTAATATGCTATAAAGATTTTTTTATGACCTGGAAAATTGTCATGAAATAGGTTACTATTTTAAAAGCACATTATGAAAGAAATACCTCATGTTACCAGCTCCAAAGCGATTTTTTTCACCTTTTAATAGTCCTAAAATCAAAATACCTCTTAAAACCCATGGCATCTTACTATCATCCCAGGCCAGGTAACAACTCTGGTATAACTGTGCTTGCTAACACACACATGTACTTGACTATCACTGCTGTTGGGGTGATTGGACAACTTCCACACCCCATTACTTCACTCAAGAAAATTTAGGGACAACTTAAAGAAGGAATACTAATCTTGGTTGTTGCCTGAAGAATGTTACATAAACTCCTTCTTACGCAAAAACTGCTAGCAGTAAAACTCACTTAAGATGAAAGACTCAACGCTTTCCCATTAAAACTGTAAACAAGGCAGGGACACGAAATCTTGCCAAGCATATTGAAAATAGCACTGAGAGTCTTAGCTAGTGTAATAGGCCAAAAATAAATAAACAAAAATCTTTATATATTAGAAATAAAGAAACAAAACTATCTCTACTTGAAAAAAAAAAAAAAACAGGGGTATAGAGAAAACACAAAAAAACAAACAAACAAACAAACAAACAAAAAAAACCAATCAGTTCCTACAGGAGCAGGTGGGTGTTACAAAGTCACAGAACACAAGGACAACAGCCTCCAATTAATCTTGTTTCTACATAGCAGTAACAAATTACTGAAATTCAGCATCAAATAATACAGTAATGTTTATATCTAGCTCCCCAAAAAGTATTTTTGGCTTTTACAAAACTTATAACATCTAGATACTAAAAAATGTAAAACGCTGAAGAAGTCAAATATCTAAATAACTGGAGGATGCGATGGTGTATTAGAAGAAATATGATAGTTAAAATTTCAATTTTAAATTTAAATCCTCCTAAAATTTAGACTGTTTAAAGGATTTCACATATTTTCTAAGCAAAGTAAAGGCTTTTTTTTTGTAGAGATAGGAAAACTGATAAAATTTATATGACAGTATGAGAGTTAGGATACTTACAACTATTTTGAAAGAAAAGTTGGAATATTTATGCTATTCAATTAAAAATTTGCTATAATTCTACATAAGATAAATTCACAAAACTATAGAGAGATAAATCAATGAAAAAGAACAAAGTACAGACTCAGACCCATACCAACCAATGTGGCCAATTTTGGATCAGATAAAATAAACCAACCTTTATAAACAACTTTTTTTTTGGATTAATTAACATCCAAATGCAAAAAAAAAAAAAAAGAAAAGAAAAAAGAAAAAAAATCAACTTAATTTTTATACAAAAATTAACTCAGCATCAACCATGGATAAGTATAAAAAGTACAACTTTGATTAAAATAGAAGTAAAAATCTAAGAGGCCTGGAGATGAGTGGAAATGTCTAAGACATATTACCAAGAGTATAATCAATAAAAGAAACAATTGATCAAGTTGAACTTCAGCAAAATTAAGACTTGTTCTGAGAAAGATTAAGAAAGCAAAGTGAAACCAGAAGCTGGGAGAAAATACTTACAAATCATATCATCAACCGATGACTTTTATTCAGAATAGCTAATGAACTCTTAATACGGTAAGAAAACAAGCAACCCAATTAACAAATAGGGAAAGGACTTGAAGTGAACTTTTATAAAAAAAAAAGTTAACTAATTATTATTAACCTTTAGGGAAATTAGAATTAAAATTGAGATGAGGGCCCTCCCTGGTTGCGCAACGGGTCAAATCTCAGCAATATGAAGCTAGCCACAGCTGCTTCAGTGCAAGTTCAATCCCCGACCAGGCAGTGACCCATAAGGCACGGCAGACCTCTCTGGTCTTGCCCAGTGCTCCCCTTAGCAGTGTACTTTGTTGAGCTGTCTGTTCTGCTCCCCACTCTGTCTCTGGTGAATCCTTTCACTACCTCTGGCCTGTACCCTAGTTCTGTATGCATGAATAAATAAATCTTAAAAAAAAACCTGAGATGAGACACATACCTATAAGAATGTCTGAGACAATATCTTTTCAGGAAAACGACAATATCAAGTGCTGACAAACAGGGGGAATCAACGAAAATTCTGTATGTTGCTAGTAGGAATACAAAATTGTTCATATCTTCTAGACAACAATTTGGCATTTTCTTATGAACAAGTCCTTCTTTATATAAGCCAGCAGTTTTAATCCATGGCTTAACCCTAGAGCATTGAAATCTTTTGTTCATACAAAAGGTTGCATATAATTGTTTACAGCATCTCTTCACAATCTCAGAAAGTTGGAAAGACTCTAAATGTCCTTCATGGTGAATGGATAACAGATTTCATTATCTCTTACAACGAAATATTGAACAGCAAAACAAACAAACAAACAAAGAACACTGATCCACACAAGATGGATGCATTCATCTTGCATCTGATGGTTGAAAGAAGTTAATCTCCAACAATACATATGGTATGTTCCACCATATTCTAGAAAAGGCAGAATTATAGAATAGTAATAGAATAAATCAGTAGTTGCAAGAGACTGGATGTGACGAGCATATGACTAAAACAGAGTAGCACAAGGGAGTTCTTGGGTGATGGGGTTGTTCTGTATAGCAACTGTGGTGATGGTTACACAAAGATTCACTGTGTTAAAACTACAGAATGCTCCAAAAAGGTCAATTTTACACTCTGTTAATTAAAAAAGACATAAGTTATAGCTCTGAAGAGGTCGACTTAGCTGGCACGAATAAAAAGAAAATACAATTTAAAGTAGATTTTCTTGGCATAGTTTTTTTAATGGTACAACCAAAACACCTTGAACTTAATGAAGCATGGTTTGTACAAGTGATTTTTGAAGTGCCTGTATACTTGAAAATATGCACAATGTGTTACTAGTAGTTACTTTAGGTTGTAGAATAGGAAACGTTTTAATATTTTTACATATAGTGCATGTTTTTTATAATGAGCAAGATTTCCTTTTATAACTATAAAAGAAAAAAAAGTAAAAATTAAGGATACTGAGGGTACAGGCCCCGATTTTGCAAATGCAAAATAATATAATATGACAAGTTGATTCCCTCAACTCGAATTGTCCTGAAGACCAGTTTAGTTCTTGTTCCTCACACTTATCCTCTCAGCAGGTAATGCTTCAAGATGCACCCTTCTAGAACAATCTGCAAAGCCACGATGGGTTTGGGATTATTTCTGGCAACTGCCAAGGTGCTATAGTTGGCGTATAACCCACAGGAGTTGTTTTTATTAAGAATAAAGATGTCACTGGTAAGTAAAATATTGTTTATGGCTCCTTCTTTTGAAAACTCTCCAACAATGGATGTGACCGGAAGCCGATGTTTCTGAGGAGGTGAAACGACGTTCTCGGTTGCACGTTTATTGTGTCTCTGTGACCTGGTCCACACACGTTTCCACTTGTTGATTTCCTGAGAACCTCCTCTCTCTAAACTCCCCCAGTAATGACTCTAGTAACAATAACTGTCAGGGCCTGGAATAGTAAACATTTTGTAAAGGCAAATGGCTTCCAAATGTGGACTTTCTCCCAGCGAGCGCGCCTTTGCAGCTGACTCAGAATTTGGCCAGAGAGAAACTCTCAGCTCCCAGCTCGGCCGTGGGTCAAGCAGTGGATCTGTGACCTTGTGACCATTGGCCCAGCCCCGCCCTCTTTCCCTGGAAGTGAGTTTCCCTGACCTGTCGCCCCAGAAATGAAGAGTGACCCTTGGCGAGTTTCCAAGCACTACCTGAGAGCAGAGGTGAGTGACTGACGGCTCCCCTGGGCTTTGGGGCTTCCCTCTAGAGTTCAAATCTTAGACTATGAAGCTCTCACTGTGTACCTCTTCAGAATGGCCACTAATCCTACAGGAATTACCACTTTGATGAGCCAGGTCAGGAACCTCTAAGTTGTTTATTTAATCACTTGTTTGAGGAGGGCCCTCCAATATTATGGAGCATTAAAAAAAACACACACACAGACAACACATGGAACAGTACTTTCAAAAACTTCAGGAATATGACTAAGGAGAACGTCAAGGACAAATAGAGTAAGTACAGTGTTATCAAAGGACGTGTGCATGAGAGAGAAACAACACAGACAAAAACAATAAACAATTTTTGGTTGGGTAGCGGAATTTTGAGGGATGCTTTAAAAAAAATATTTACATGTTCTCAATGTCTTTGTCTCGAATATTTGTTTAAAAAATAAAGAAAAGCCTGGCAAAGCAATAACCTAAAATGTGACTGCTATCTCCATATTTTGGACGTAGATGGAATTTTTGTATCTCTCAATAGTGAACGCCTACTCTGCTCTAATTTCATGTTATCAATTAAAGACTTATTATTTTAGAATTGAAACACATGCTCTTAAATATTAAAATGGGGGGATTTTTTTTGGCATCTTAATCGAAGAGAAAACATTTCATTGTACTAAATAATTATTTCCAACCACCCGTAAGTGCTTCCTTTGGCATGTTCTGGCTGGGCCTCCTGTCTGCCCAGGTCACAGTCTCATGTTCTGGATCACCCCCCTCTGCTTTCTCCCTGATTCCTAGGCCTGGTCATTCCCTGCTGACAAAAAATCATTCTCTGGAAACATGGGGCCAGTTCATGTTACAGAACTGAAGGCGTTGTTTTAAAAAGCAAAGAATTTCTCATCTAACTGCCTTCTAGAATTTCTAGTCTAACAGCTTCCAGCCATTAAGAGCAGCTGAATGAGAAGTACCGGGACACTGGAAGGTAATTAGAATGAGCAAAGGAAAAGAGCACGCCTCCCCAGCCAGAGGGCTCCCTGCACCATGACACCGAACCCTTGCCAAGGGGTGGCCGCCTCTCTCTGAAAGACTGTATGAGAAGCAGTGGCCAGTGCCTCTGAGGAATCTACTCAGATGCCAGGTCTTTTGCTGAGTTGGTTGGGCACACACCCTTGTCAAAGCCCCCCACCCCCACTCCATTCGTCCCTTTGAAGAAGTTGCTTTGTTCAGGAGAAAATATCAAAGCTCTTGTTGTTTAATTTTTACAGGAAGCCACGGCACTGATAAATGGGAGCTCATCCATACATGTTTTTACTCTGTTACCTAAGAAACTATCTTCAAAACAGAAGTCCTCATAAATACTCTGGAGATGCATCAGACGCTTTTGGCGCTGTGCGACACTGTGTATATTGTTTGGCAGGAGTTCATTGGGGGAAGATAAACTAGCACATTTTGCCAGGATTCTATTACTCTTGACCTTGACCTTGGCTGGAGGCTGTTTCCAGTTACGCTCCAGCTTAAAGAAAGACAGCGCCTACTCTTTCTCTGAGGTTCCTTTCCCCCTTTTCTCTTCAGCAGCCCCAAGCATGCTACTCCGTGGGGAGCTGGGAAGGGGAACATGGGCTGCTGCATCCCCTCCACAGATTTCTCATTTGAGCCACAGTCTCAAGGGTACCATGAAGTCCTGGAAGCCATGGAGGTCCATCAGGATCCCGACAGCAGTCGATATGCAAGTTCACAACAGGGTAGAGTCCCAAGTGTTGTTGATACAGCAGGCCTTCAGGCCAGGTCATTTAATTCAGTACCGCTTTATGATGTTGGTGATGAAAAAGAGTGATTTCTGTCTGGGACACTGTGTGTGGGATCGGCATATTCCCAGGTCTGTGTGGGTTTTGCCCCACCTCCCAGAGATGTGTATGCTGGTTGATGGGTGTCTCCACTGCACCTGCCTGACAGGGGTGTGTGAGTGTAGCCTGCAGTGCTGGGGCATCCTGTCCACGGCCGGCTCCCTCCTTGGCCACAGCTGCCAGGAAGAACTCTATCACTGTGACCCAGAACTGGTATGACCAGGTTAGAAAACGAATGAGTGCAAATGATTGTTTAATTTTCGAAGTGTTTTGAGCCATTATTAGAAAGTTGCTGATGTTTCTTTGACCAAAATGTGCACTGGGAACTGCCCTTTTGTTTCTGTCGATTAGCCTCTAACCAAACTGCTTTGTTAGATGTCATTTTGCGCAAGGCCGGTTTCCAAGAATGAATGTAATTGAGGATTTATTGTCCAGGTGCTAAGTTGTACAGCAGTAGTCTGGAATTTCTTCATCTAGGAAAAGTGATGCTATTTACCTACTAAATCAATCTCCCCATTTTCCCTACCTTTGAGGTCCTGGTGTCTCCCCTACTCTCTGCTTGTCTGAGTTGACTCATATACAGAGAGTCATGCAGTATTTGTCACCTGTGACTGGCTTATTTCAGTTGGCAAAAGGTATCACAAATGACAGTCGCCTTCTTTTTTACGGAAGATTATTATTCCGTTACCATTATTTTCTCTAT
The DNA here is from genome assembly GCF_000260355.1 of Condylura cristata. Lineage (NCBI taxonomy): Eukaryota > Metazoa > Chordata > Mammalia > Eulipotyphla > Talpidae > Condylura > Condylura cristata. Next base: position 32,506,598 of record NW_004567121.1, read on the forward strand.
CATTTCATCTGCTTGTGGACACCTACAGGGTTTTCCTATGTTGGCCTTCAATCGCATGACTCCAAAGCTTCATCAAACTGTATAGATTAAACACGTACAGTTTCCTGGAATATCAATTGTGTCTTAATAAAACCATCAAAGAAAGGAAACACTTGCTCTTAGGGTAGTATTTTTCACTAGAATTTTTTACCTAGATAGTTATGACCCAACTCATCAGAATATCTGAACATCCCTTTGCACCATGAGGCCTCCAAGAGTCCATTCTAATATGTGATAACTGGGTAATGCACCCTGTTGCATCCAGCACCCCCACCACTTCTGATAGTCTCAAAAAATAAAGAAACTTTCCTACTGAAGTTGTACCATAAACTAAGGGGCTCCAGAAATCCAAATAATCTTTGTGCCAACTCCCAGGTCACAGCCAAAGACTTCATTCATATATCTACATATATAATGCACAAACACATATGCACTCTGTCTCTATCTGTCTGTCTGTCTGTCTATCTATTTATCTATACAAACATATTCTCAAAAGTAAATATTGACACTTGATCCCTGTATTGTTACCAAATTTATGATTAACTTTTAGGCTATATGCCTGTTTACTTCCAATATATATGTCTTTATACTAAAATAGTATTATTTCCCATCTGGAATAATTAAATTATAATGATCTGGTCAATGTTTAAAGAAACGTATGTGAGAGGCTTATTTTCTAAACTCTAGTTTATCATGAAAAGAGTGAACTTCTGGTGTGTGTTTGTGTTTGTCTATATGCTTATCGTTTTCTTCTATGATCTCTTATTCACATATATCAGAGCACAAATTCAATACATAAATTGCAGAAAGTAGGGTTAAGTATGTAAGACCAGACATTTCAAGGCTAGTCAGACATCTCAAAAGTGTTCATTTGCACAAAAATGGCATAACTGTTTTTTTTTTTTAATTGAGTCGATAAATCCAGCAGTTCTGTATAGTTACTTCTGTGAAGCAATTTCAAACATCCAGGGAGAGGTAGTGCAGCTAAATCTCAGAAAATCTCCTAATCTCTATTTCTCTGGAGTTAGTTCACAGCAAATGGTAAGTTTGTCACTAGTTTGTGGTGACATTGCTACAAGGTTTCCTCACAGTTAGCTTTAACAGATTTCTTAGTCACGGCAGAATCCATCAGTCACAGTTTACATTTCTCTCTAAAAGGCTTATTACTTATAAATGATGTTTCATTAATCCATGTTTTCAGAAGGCAATTAATACCATGTTCATACTTCTAGCAACAACCTTAGTTCTTAGAGCATGTGCTACATTTTTAAAATCATATAATCTGTAGGCTGATTATATACAGTTGGGGTCAACCTGGAAAGCTGGAAATGATGTCTTGTCTTTAAGAAACTAAAGAATTACCACCTCCTAAATGGAAAGAGGCACTATTAAAATGCCATGAACTTGGTACAGAGAAAAATCCTTCAGTTTATGAACATGTTTCCTCTTGCCATGTTTACATAAGGACCAGAATATTAAAAACTGCAAGAAGCCCTACAAAGAAGACTTTGTCTCCTTCGCCCTGTAGCACACTACTGCACTTGTGAAAAATGTCCTGTCAAGCACAAAGGGTGAGGGAAAAGATGATAAGGATTAGGGAGAGATCTACACTAAGTTCCAGGAAAGTCTACATCCTTAAGAGAAATGTCACCAAGTATCGAGGGAAGAAAATGAAAGAATATTTAAGTTCAAGCTTGTTGAAGGAGAGAAATCCACAAAACTTTATTTTGAATCTAATTTTAAAATGGCATACATTAACAAATAGTAAATTAGAGGAAATCAAAGAAAAAAAGACTGGGATTAGACCACTCTTTGATCTCTAATAGTTACAGTTGAATAATAAAGGAATGGAATTTGTGCCTTAATGTCTAGACGTCAAGGCAGGCAAAATGAAATATTAAGAACGTCTGTGATATATCAAGACATTATGTTGTACACCTCAAATATTTTTATTTGTCAATCATAACTCAGTGAAGTTGTAATTAATAAATTCCAATATCAATCCCAAGAAAATCCCATTTTTTAAAAATGATAAAGGTAACATTACATACTATTGCAGGAATAAAGGTTATTTTATAAATTATGTTGAGAAGATTGACACCCAAGAGGGTGAACATTAAATATCTACCTCATTCCTCACATAAAAATAAATATAGCTGAAACAGAATGAAAGAACAGAATTTCTAGTCTATGTGTCTGGATAACATTTTAGAGTGCTGAAGAGGGCTCTAATCAGGGTGATATTTGAATTCTGAATGGAATATTGTTTAAATTGGTGACTAAAAAAGTAAAACAATATATCGAGGTCAAAATGAACATAACAAATTAAAAAAAGAGAGAGTGAAGCAGATGATGGAGCATTGAGATAATGAATAAATAAATAACTCTACATAAGCAAATAGAAAAATTGATGAAGGAGAGATATGGAAAAAACACACAAGTGGCAATTCTGTTCCTTTCACTCTCCTCCAATGTCTATGCAGGTGTCTCTTTCAACAAGCCTGTCCCTTCCAAAAACTGCTCTCTGCCTACCCTTATATATGTAGGCACCTCTTGTTTTTCCTCTCTCTTTTTCTTAATGCAACTGTCCTTTTAAATTATAATAAATAAAGGCATACAGAGCCTCCCTGGCGACCTAGGGGTTAAGTCTCAGTGCTATCACTGCTGTGACCTGAGTTCAAGCCCAGGCCAGGGAGCTGACCCACATGGCACCGCAGACCTCTCCTGTCTCACCTGCTGCTCCCCTCAGCAGTGTATTTCGGTAGATCCGTTTGTTTTGCTCCCCACTTTATCTCTGGTGTCTCTCTCCTGTCTCACTCCTCACACCTCTAGCCTACACTCCAGTTCTTTTACACATACATGTCTTTAAAATATAGAAATGCAAACAATATCACAACACATACAAGGCATACAAGTAACCAAAATTATGCAGGAAACTTGACATTCTTAATAATTAAGAGCATAGGAGCTGTTAAATTGGCAAAGATAATTTGCCACTATTTGATTTGGTAAGAATATGAGGGAAAGACTTTTTTATTGAGGACTGGTAGGAACACAATATAAATATTTCAGGGCATAGAAACTGAATCGCTGATGTAACAAATAACCCTGGGGTAGGGGCACCAGGTGAGTCAGCAACAGAGACACCCAGGTGATGATGGAAACTGATGACAGACTGTCTAATAAAAGATAGGTAAATTCAAAGAGATCATATTTGAATTTTGGTTTCATCATGGCTGTTGAATCATTTAACCTCTCTAAGTAATCTGTTACCTGGAAAATAGAGATAGTAATATAAATATTCATTCATTTCTGAAATGAGTAGTATCTAATAGGCTCAGGGACCACCTTAAATACTAGATCGTGTATGAATATCTAGGGCTAGTCTCCTATGGTTTAATGAAATCTATACAATTGAATTTCTGATGCTAGATTCTAATAGCAAGGGATTCAATTTTACATCTGCTTTCGTTTACTTCTTTCAACATGTTGACGTCCTGTGGCTTAGATCATATATAGCTACACAAGAACTAGAGAGTCTACTGAAATAGCCCCATATTGTATTATTTCATCATGGAATTCAGAATTTGTTTATTATTTAGAGAATCAGAAGTAATAGTTGTGGCACATTTTTTTTTTTTCATCTATCACTGGTTAATAGTCTATCCTAAGAAAAGCTGTGTCACTGGGTATTTCAGAACTATAAGAGAGATTTGATCTTTTCTGTGGAAATTTATTATGCAAAGATATTTTAGGTTCCCTGGATGTGCTATAGCACATAAGACATGGAGGAAAGTACACCGAAGCTTCTGGTTTTCTTCTAAGAAATGGTCAAATTAAAGGGTTTATGCCTCCTGAAAGTTGTCCTGTTTGAATGCTAAGAGCCACTGATCTATCTTGCAATCATAAAGGAAGTCATTTGGGGAGAGAAAACCAAACTATCCAGTTTTTCTCAACTGGGGTTCTCTTTAGAATAATTTATGTGACTATTTTCTTAATTTTCTCAAGGGCAGTTATAATAGTACTATTTTAGATCTATATCCAATAGATGACTTAGGGCATTAGGGTGAAATTCTCTGGGGATCCAGTTGAGAAAGCCTTGCAATGAGTGAGATAATGTGTCCACTGTTTTAATCTGGATTTCTTCTCATGAGAAATAATGCATTTCCTTATTATTTAAGGTAATTAGAGGTGGGGTTTTCTGAAACTTGCAGCTGGAAGCAATTTAGCTTATATACCTTACTAGCAGACATTGAGGACCTCATTTTTACCTGTTTCCTCACTGATGGAGTTGGGGAGTTGTGGCAGTTAATGTAGTCAGTGACATAAATCAGTTAGCAAGGGAGTTTGGTATCTGTAAATAAACAATGCTTAGTTGTACGTTAGGGCTCTGCTATTAGTTTCTTGCAAAAGAATGATAATTTCTTAGCTGCATTAAGATCCTGCAGTTTCAAGAAACTTTACTGTTTGAAAAGCAAAATTGAATTGTATTGAGCACTGGTAGGATGAATAAACTTTGACACTTACTGATTTAACGACTAGCAAGGAGAATAATTCAGCCTCAACAATTTGCTAACTAATCACAGTAGACGTGTAAGTCTGACTTCATCCCATACATTTGCAGATAGTCCTTCTAGAGCTTAAACACATGGTTGGCAAGTGTGTATCATGCATGGGGCAATTTATTTAAGGTAGCTGTGCCCCGGGAGGAAGGGTGAATTCAATGTTTTCTCAACAAAGCTTCTCACTTATTTTGCTATGAAAACAAATGACGAGTTGTCCTTTGTGAATTGACCCAGAGACAGGCGGAAAAGTTAGATGGATTTTGTTACAAACATTTTTTTTAAAGGAGTAAGTTGCAGTGATTCCATTTATCGAGATTTTTTTTAGCATACATGGATGTTGAATCTTGTCGATTGCCTTTTTTGTTGTCTATGAATGACTGTAATTTTATCATCCCTTTTGTGGCTCTAATGAAGGCCACTGATTGCTTTGTATCTGTTGTACCAATCTTGGTTCCATGAAACTTACTTGATCATGTCCTATAATCTTTTTTTTTTATTATTCATACAAAACTGGAGTACAGGCCAGAGATGCAGAGGGTGAGAGGATTCACCAGGGACAGAGTGGGGAGCAGAACAGGCAAACCGACGAAGTACACTGCTGAGGGGAGCAGCGGGCGGGTCAGGAGAGGTCTGCCACGCCATGTGGATCTCCTCCGGGGCAGGCGGGGATAGAACTCATGCGGAAGTGGCTTAAGCTTCCAGGGCAGTGCTTCAACCCGCTGCGCCACCAGGGAGGGCCCATGTCCTATAATCTTAGTGGTTGATTCTCTTAATATGTTAGGGTTTTGTTGAGGGTATCAGATTGGTCTATATTAGTCTATAATTTTATTTATCTATTTTTTTGTACTGCCTTTTTTGGTTTTGGGAATCAGGGAATGCTGGCCTCATAGAACATGTTAGGAAACTTTCAAAATTCATTAGTTTTCCTGAAGAGTTTGAATAGCATGGATATTAGTCTTTTATGAAGTTTTGCTAGAACTTATGGGAGAAACCGTTCCAGAGCATTTGTTCTTATTACAATTCCAAGTTCTGTGCTTGTGATTGGAGTTTGTGAGCTGTCTATTTCATCTTGGTTTAGTCTTGGAAGACCATGAATGTAAACATTTGTCCATCTCTTCTAGATATCCAGTTTATCTGTATTGATACAGTCAGATAGGTTCTTATGATCCTTAATATTTGCACAACAAATTTTTGTAATTTCACCTCTTTCATTTAAAACACAAAGAACTTCTCCTTAGCAAACGGTATTTGATAAATGAATAGCATCATGAAAAAAATGAAAATAAATTCATATTTAACTCCATACACAAACCACTTTGAAATGAATTAAAGATTTAGATATAAGAACTGAAACCATAGAACACTTAAAGGGAAACACAGAAAATATACTACAGAACATCAACAATGAAAATGTATTTGGTGACATGGCTCTAAAGGCAAAGGAAAAAAAAAAAGCCAAAATAAATACTGGGACTATATCAAACTAAACAAAAATCACACAAACTGTCTATGCATCATCTTCAAAATGAAGTCTGAGTGACATTTCAATATGCTAATAAAATACAGATTAAAATGTAGTATTGATTGAAATAGGGATTGTGCCATAGATTGTTAACCTCTCAAACTCTTCCCAGCTTTGTAATGGAATAGAGACACCTTCAAGGGATGCTTACGTACCCTTCTAGAAGATAAGTAATCCTCAGTATGTCCATACAAATATGCACACACCTGATGCTAACCCTTCTTCAGCTTCAAGTTGTTGGTTACAGACATTCACAACTCCAAAAAAGCTGGGTGCAAAAAGTGTTTTTCTTTCCTATAGAGTTAAGATATGACACCCAAGAGCAGGAGGCTATGGGGGACAGGTGACTGGCAGCCAACAAAGCCATCCAGGGGGGTGATGATGGAATCTGATGCAAAGCTCTTCACCACAAGGCTTGAATTGAAAGAGATTTCATTTGGGTTCTGGTTAAATCACTGCTATTGAGTCTTATATTTAACCTCCCTGAGGATCTATTTTTTTCTATGTCTGTGCTGGGCCTTAGAGGGAGTAACACGAATTTTCATTCATCTTTTAAGAGAATGTGCTGAGACTCCCTAACAAGCGACCAGCAATACACTAAGTAGTTATGGCGTGCAAGCCACCTTCCTGCACAGCTGTTGTGAACACACAGTGGCATCAGATGCACACACTGCCTGGCAGACTGCCTGGCACAGGAGGAATACAATGAGAGCTATTGTGTCCGATTCTGACAGATCCACAACCTGGGTCCTAAAATGATTACCCAGGAAGCAGGGTCCAAGAGGGCTTTGCAAAAGTTAAGTGGATGTGATCCGTGAAATAGTCCTATAGTTACTCAGCACTTACAACATATTTATTCAAACTTGTATGGCATATCCTAGTTGGTCAATTCAGAAGAGACAAAGAAATAAAAGTATCTTGATTGGAAGAGCAGTAAAACTGTCTTTAGACACAGAGCTTTATGGCCATCTGTGCTGGGTATACAATGAAATATACCCCCCAAAAGCTACTAGGATGAGTTTAGTAAAATTGGAGGATTCAAGATCACATACAAATCAAAATATGAAATGGTTAGGAATTTATCTGACCAAAGGTATGCAAGGTCTGTATAATGAAAGCTTCAGGACATTGCTGAGAGAAAAGTTAAAAGATCTCACCAATGTATATTGTATTCATAAATGGAAATGATGGTAACTTTTCATAATTGAAAATTCAATAATAATAAGGAGACAAGCAATTCCATACAAAATATGGACAAAAAATTTGACTTTCCACTTTACCAATGATAGGTATGAATGACAAGAAAGGCCACAAGAAGATGCTTGATATCATTAGTCATTAGGACAAGGTACATTAAAACTAGGAGAGTAGGGCCCTCCCTGGTGGCGTAGCGGGTTAAAGCACAGCACTAAGAAGATAAAGCCACTTCCGCATGAGTTCAATTCCCGCCTGCCCTGGAGGAGACCACATGGCGCGGCAGACCTCTCCTGACCCGCCCGCTGCTCCCCTCAGCAGTGTACTTCGTCAGTCTGTCTGTTCTGCTCCCCACTCTGTCTCTGGTGAATCCTCTCACCCTCTGCATCTCTGGCCTGTACCCCAGTTCTATATGAATAAATAAATATATCTTAAAAAGAAAAACAAACTAGGAGACTATCTGTTAGCATTGTTAAATGCAAAATATTGACTCTATCAAGTAGTAAAGAAAATATGGGAGAGTTTTCCCACAATGTTGGTGTGAGTGGAAACTGATATAGTCACTCTGCAAAAGATCTGGCAATTTCTTAGTCGGGTATTCAGCTCCTACCCAGTAAAGCTATTTTACTAGTATGTATTTACTGATAGAGGTAAACTCATATGTCCATAAACTTTATTTGCAATAGTCAAGTAAGAAACAATCCAAATGTCCATTAACAGATGGACGTACAAATTGTGATATATCCATGAGAAGAAGTATGACTCACAAATAAAGTCATGAACTATTGAAACTCGATTAAAAACAGTTATGCTGCCTGAAAAAAGCCAGGCCAATTATGAATAGGCATTGTGTAATTTCATGTATATAAAATTTCAGAAAATGCAAATTAACCTAACAGAGCCTATCAAGATTGGTCTGGGCACAGGAGCATAAATAGGGAGAAACAGAAGACGAAACAACAAAGGATCATAAGGATGTTACTGTGGGCGAGAACAGGCTCATTATCTTACTGTGGTGCTGGTGCCATACTCATTCACACATATGTACAGATAGGTAGGTACATGTACAGGCAGGTACATGCCAGTACATATCAAAGTATCCAAGTTATGTCTGGATTATTTATATCCATTATACCTCAGTGAGACTGTCAGAATGTTGTCTAGTTACGATGAGCAGTGGGAAAAGGGGGTTGCTGTGGGGACATAAAATGTGGCAGCTTCCTCCAGGCTCCTTCTTCCTAGGGCATCTGACAGGTCTGATTCACTGGTCAGATATGACCTCAGAAGTTTTTTGACAAATGGTGAAGGAATTTATAGCCAAGAAACAAATGCCAATGCCGTGACTAACGACAACCCAGAAACATCAGAAATGAGCAAGTGGTGTATATATTTTTCAGAATTAACAAAAATTCTATTAATAACAACAGAGAAATTTTTTTTCAGCAGACATTATTATAGCAAATCTTCTCAACTTCTGTCATGTATTGACGGACACTTTGAAAATTTAGATATGATAAAACCTATAAACACAGGAATGATCATACAGATACAATAAACAAACACATATTAGTAAATAATATGTCCGTTGCTTGGGACATTGCCATCCAGAATCATTAGTGTTGAGAAAGCAATGTGACAAAGGTCGCAAGGAGTGGCGTGACATGTCATAACATAGACCCTGTCAAGGCACTCAAAGGTACTGAACTCACAGGACTGATGTAATTTAAACCAAGCTCATAGAAACTGACTTATGGGCTGGACAACGTTATTAATTTACACTGAGACTTTACATTCCAGAATGACTAAGAATGCTTATGCCATCAGGTCAGCCATGCCCTCCCCTACAGGAAACACTCTAAATAGCTTCCAGAATTATACTTTGTAAGCCTGGACTAAGAACTGAGGAAAAGAGAAGGATTTCTCATCTTTACCGTAGCACCGGTCCATCCACACAACCACCCCCCGGGCCATGCAGTAGTAAATTTTGCTCTCACTTTAAGCACCCCTTTTCTGCAGGTGTACCCTATTAAGAGCTGAAGTGCATCCTTCCCAAATTCTTATGTTGAAGTCCTAACTCCAGTAGCTCAGATGACCTTATTTAGAAATAGGGGCTTTGCAGATGATCAAGTTATGATGAGATCATTAGAAAAGACCTAACGAAATATGAGGTTCACATGAGGGGGGCATCAGTTGAAGATGAAGGCAGATATCTGGCTGATGTGTCTATAAGCAAAAGAACACCCGAGATTGCCAGCACCGCACTAGAAGCTAGGAGAGGCAGGAAGTCTCCCTCAGAGGTCTCAGAAGGAATCTGGCTTACTGCTGACACGTTTATCTCACATTTCTAGCCTCCAAGACCCTACGACAACAGCATCTGTTATTTCAGTTACCAAGTGTGTCCACTTTGCTACTAACAAGCTCTTATATATCTTTTCTCCCATCATGCTCACCAATTTTTATGTCTCAAGCTTTCTTTCTCTACCCTAGATTGCTTTCTTAAATTAGATTTCCACTCTTTCTGCTTTGGTTTGGAAGATGCCCTGGATCATGCAGGTACTTGTACAGCAATTCTTTCTCATCTACTCATTTAATTTTTCCAATTTAGCTTTTAGAGGTAGTGGTGTTTTTCCAGTAAAAGTCTTACTCTCTGACATGTTTATGGTGCAGTTTTATAAAGCACTATCCAGGGAATTAACTTATTTTTAATTTGGCTATCCAGTTACCCATGAAATAGAAATAATCCCATCATTGTCACATTAGATACAAATTGTAGGCATGCTCCATTGAATTGGCTACAGTGACCAGATGCAAGCCCGAAAGATTTGATTTTCATAAACAAGGCTTAAAACACAATGGAGATATCAACAACAAAATATCCTACAGCCTCAGACATAATAACCCAATGAAATAATCTGGGGATATTAAATCTGAATGATAAGCATCATCTTGAGTGTTGACAAATAATCTTATATATGATTTAATTTGTATGAAGTTCAACGTTCATTACTGCTTGAGTAATTATAGTAATTGGATATCTAATATAGTTATTCATTAACTTTCATTCACCAAAAATTAGTAAACATCTATTCTGATTTAAGCCTCGTGATAAGTGCCATGTATGCAGTGGTAAGCCAAAGAGACGCAATCTCTCTAAGGCCATACACAATATAGTATGGAAATGATATTTAATAGATACATGTTACTAATTGTGATAAGAATCAGGAAGAAGAAAAAACAAACAAACCTAGTGCTCTGAGAAAGAGCACTATAAAGGCAGGTACCTAAGTAGTTGGTAGGTTTACTCAACGGGTCAGCAGGACTCATAGTCATAGGTGAGAAAAATCTAAATTAACAGGGAACAGCAAAAACACCAGGGGTTGGGTCAGACGGAAGGAACAATGGCCAAGGAAGGGACAAGTCGGGAGCATGGACCCGCCCATGCTGAATACTCAAGCCTGAGATCAGAGCCCACCATTGATTTGCACTTCTCTCCTTTGCTTCTTCTGAGTGGCAACTGCATTTGCTGCTATGACAAGCCTCCTTCCCCCATTCTGCGACTTCCAGGCTTCAGTATCACAAATTAGAAGAGAGGCAGGGAAAGTGTGTTCCTTTCCGGTTCTGGTTCTGACTTGGATTCCAGAAGCCGGTTCCAATGTGAGTGTGAAGCTTCCCTACTGACCAAATCGACCCAGAGAGCATATCAGACTCCACAGGTTAAGGGCTCCGTCTCCAAAAACAAAACCAAGAATCAGACGTTCTTTACAAAAATTCATTTCCTATATCATAAATCACGAGCCCTTTGCTGCTGAATTGATCAGTCAGAAGGACTGGAACCTTGGATTGAAAAGCAAAAGAAAAAAGGGGAAGAAGCAGTGTTCTGGATCCCAGCGAACAGTAGCAATGGCTTTTTGGTTTGAGTCCCTGTGCCTGAGGCCTGAATTCACCAAATCTTGATGGTTGTTGCTCTTACTCATTAACGGTGCATGGCTCAAACATCACTTCTCTGTGTTAATCGGGTGAGCAGAGCTGAGAGTTGAAAAGGAGCCATTCAATAAACAGGAGTTGCCTTTATTTTCATCTCTGACCACATCAATTTGCAGAATGCTTACTTAGTCTGCTTTGCCTTATGTAAAACCTCAACTGGAAATATCTTTCCCCAGGCTTTGCTCACTCTCCATTATCCCCCTCCTGTCCTTCTCCCCTTTCCCTCAAGTTTCTGGAGTAGCCACTCTTCCAGACACAGTGAGGGCACCTTCGGGTACCACCCCACCCAGTGGGAGAGACACACTTGCACACCCCAAACCGAGCTTCCTGTGTGAGGATGAAGGTGGCAGCCACCCCTCTCTTTTTAAAGGACCTCACCCGGTTTGTCCCCTTGAAAATTCACCTTCCAGTGACTCAAGGTCAGAGAGGACAGAGCAGAGCAGTCGGCTGTGGCGTGGGGGAAAGCCAAGGTCTGGGAGACCCTGGGTATGTCCATTCCCTCCCGCGGCCCCAGATTCTCTTAGGGTGCAGTCGTGGAGTGAAGGTGCTCCCAGCTCAATGCTGGGGTCTCTGACTGTAAAGGTCCGGGGCCCGGGGCTCTTTAAGAAACATTGTTCCATATGATATTTAAAGACTTCTAATTCTCCAAGGATTGGCCAAGGAGGGTTTTCCTGTTTTTCCAAGCTGCCCTGCAGAACATATTATACTGTCCAGAAATGATGTTTAAAGTCTCAATAGCTTCTGGTTCTCTGGGCCACATCACCTTGCAGTTGCCCTCAAATTGTTTCTGAATCACGTTTCCTCTGGCACGAAGCAGGAGCCCTCGGTTCACATTACGCCTTACAATGTACAGCGCTCTCACCCTGCTGCAGAGCAGCTTTAATGTCAGAATGAAAAATGATAAAGCATAAATGAAATAGCAACCACATGTTCTCTGGAGTGTGGCCCTGGGTCTGCGTGGCCTTTGCAAGCAGGGAGCAAACCGTCTCTGCAGCACTTGGAGATGCTGGGAGAGGAGCTCAGCCTCATGGTCCCCAACATGACCTGAGGCCAGGAAGAGTCACCCAGCAGCTCGGTCACTCCAGGAATGGTCCCTGGATGCAGAAGCCAGATCAGTCCATGGAAGGAGGGGGCAGTGGGTGGGACAGAGGACTGGGTTAAAGTGTCCACTCTGTCCAGTGGGTTCCACATCCTGATTATCCAACCCTTCTGCACACCCAGTCCAGGCAACTCTTGGAGGTGGTGGGTGTATGAACTGGCTTGATCATGGTGAGCACGTCATAATGTATATACATCCATCAAAGTCAAGTTGTCTGATTTATCTGATTCATCATTTGTATTTCAGGAAAGCAAAAATAAAGTCCCAACATTCTTTCTTAGTTCTCTTTTGACAAAGCAAATCTGGACTTCTTAACACAATTTAAAATCTCCTTTGTGCTCTCCCCTCTCATCTCCCGAGACTCACTGCACACCTGCCCTATGTCTCCGCCAGCTGCTCAGAGCGCCTGGTACTTCATGCCCTCGTCCATACCTCTCCCCTGGCCTGGGGAGCCTACCTGCCTGGGGCATTTAATGCTCCATTTTATGACTCAATTCAGACACCACCCTCTCTGTGAGGGTCTCTCATAACTGTCCCAGCTCTCTCAGCCACCCCTGTGAGTCCTTTAGCACATCATTAGTGAAATTCATCATTATAAAATTCACATTGCAAATTTTTTTTTAACAGTGCTGTCCCTTGCCTGATGCCATGAGCAAGTGAAATATAGGAATTGTCTTCTATACCCTATTGCTATGAGCTGAGTTTGTATACCCCATTACTTATATCATCAATCCTAGTGACCAAAGTGATATTCATAACTGGGGTTAACACCTAAAAAGACCTCAAAAATCTCCCCTTTCCCCTCCCACCACATCAAGACATACTGGGAAGACATCCCATCTGTGAACTGGAAAGGGCCCATATCAGAGATATCAAAAATGGGGTGCCTTGGTCTTGAACTCTCAAGCCAAGTCCAAGTTCAGAAGAAATAAACTTACTTTGTTTATAAGTAGCCCAGTCATATCTTGTTATGTAAGACTGAACAGTCTAAGAGAGCCATCCTGTACGGATCCAAGAGTCAGCTATATCACTGTGAGAGTCAGTTACATACATCTTTCCCCAAATCTTAATCCAGCATCACAATAGTATTTAGAAGTCAGCCTTGGAAGGATCATTTCCACAGAAATTGGCAAATACTGCAAATCAGCTTCCCTTGAGAGACTTTTGTTAAATATTTACTAGTTTATCATTGTTTATATCCATCCTCAAAATGTAGCACCAGTTCTGAAATATAATCCCTACCAACAAGCTGAATGAATAAATCTATGAATGAATGATCTAGATGAGTGACTAACCAGTGGAGCCAGAAACTACTTAATTTTTCCATCCCTTTCATAATAAATGCTCATCTGTAAAATAAGACTGTTATCTTCTGTCTACATGTAAGGAAAGTAATAAGGTGAGATGCAAATGTTAAATCATATAAATGACATCATCTATACAGATCACTAGGGGTTCAGATTTGTTTTTTATCTCAATCCTTGTCTAAAATTGCTGCCAAATGTATATTTAATTGAAGAGTTTAAAAGCAACTTGAATCCTTCCTATAAGTCGTATGATCATTTCCTTCCTTTTGTAAGATTTAGGTGTTACCCTAATTTTCAGACTGTTATATTTATAGCAGTCTGCAAGATTAATCTACTTGCTTAGAACATATCCTTTTTTATAACTTTTATTTAAAATATTTACTTATTTTTGTGAAGAACTGGGATATAGGCCAGAGGTGTGGGGGTGCGAGGATTCACCAGAGACAGTGAGAAGAACAGACAGATCTGCTGAAACACACTGCTGAGGGCAGCAGAGGGTAAGACAGAAGAGGTCTGCTGCGCCATGTGGGTCAGCTCCCTGGCCAGAGATGGAACTCAGACTGTAGCAATGACAGCACTGAGACTTAAACCCTAGGCCATCAGGGAGGCTCTTACTATTATTATTACTATTATTTTGGTATTTATTTATTACTTATGTTTAAATAAATGAATTCTAATGGAGAATTTATATGAAAACCTGGTAAGAAAGTTCACTTCCACTTATAGTTGGGTTTAGCCTATTCTTGCTGTGCTCTGGAACCAAAATAAGCTTAATGGCTTGAGAAAGGAGATGGGATTTTGCCCCTCCATCGGTATTCGCAGCTTGGTTCAGAAAGGATCATTCTGGATTACTTGACACTGTCCCTCCACTACAATGGCTCTGTCTCTCCTCAGTCCCTTGGATTGGAGACTCAACATCTGAAACTACTTGGAGACTGCACCTGCCCTCACACAGTCAGCTAAGAACCGTACAAGCGTGTAAGAGGAGTGGGCTATGTGGGTAGAGAGCTAAGGTAGATTATTTTCCACTGGACCTGAAGTGTTAGAAGAGCAGGGATCTAAATGAGATTCAAGGTATCCCCGAGAGCTGCAAGCCACATGTACAGAGAATTCTACTGTTTCTCAGAATTCACCTTTAAAAAATGAATAGAAGGCAAGATACTAGGTTGGATAAGAGTTTTGGTAGAGTGTCTAGTTTCTTATTTAAAATTAAATTATTTTTCTTAGTCTTAATATGTAACATATACTCTTAAAATAGCATTATATAATAATGACAATTCCCCCATGAAGTGAGCATTATATTATTCAGATTTTTCAGATTTTATATGACTCAGAGACATTAAATAAGTTTTAAGATCACACAGTTAGGATGTGTCATTGAAATCCAGCATGATTTCACTGGGAGGTCATGCTCTTTACACCACAACCCACTTCTTCCAGATGGATGGATGGATGGATGTATGGATGGATGGACGGACGGATGGGTGGCTGGCTATGTGGGTCAATGGCTGAATGGACAAATCACAGACCTGGCATTTCTGGAAACTTCAAAACCCATGGGATGGTGGAAAGAGCTGGAGAGTATGAGTTATTGTGTGAAATAAAACATATCATGTAAGCCCTCATAGTTAGGACCTTAATAAAATCAGAATGTCTGATAAGTCTGAAGAGGCGTCTTTTCTCTTCTGTTTTGCAGAAACACAAGGACCATATCTGTGCTACCACCATATCGTTAACTTCTGGGGACTCACTGATGTCAAAGGCAGATTCATGTTGCAAGTGGACAAGCCCTTCAGTCCTGCAACTTCTGCCTCTGTCTAATACGTCCATAAACCATTAACACAAATACTTGGGATGTTTGAGATTTTTCTGCCCTCAATCAAGCATATCCATTTGCATAAAACATTTAGATATTAAATTTCTAATGCAAAAAAATTCCTTCAGAGAAGAAATATGCTTCTTTAACATCATTTGTTATGAAGAAGAAAATGAAAGAGAAAAGAAATGCATCATGTTTTACATAAAGGAAACAGCTTCAGGCAAACCGTGCTAAATATTTTAATGGTTTAAGCATTCATTTTAGCACGTTTTCTTTAATTTTCTTAACTTTGTTCCTTTTGAACTGGCTCAACCTTCATGTTTAATCCTTGGGGCTTTCAAGGAACAGCTCACAGAAAGTTATATACACAAACATAACAAACATTTCAAATAAAGCACAATGCATAAAACAGAGAACAGGAGAACTCTGACAACAGCTGCTAGATTTAACACTAATAGTTTTGAAAGATTTTGGCTTGAAGGTTAAGAGTATCTTATGACAATAAGCAGGCTTTTTATATAATGTCAACAGTCCTGTTGCAACATGTCCAGTTTTAATTTATTCTTTTTCATTTGTATAAGACAAATAATATAATTATGGATGTCTGGTTCATGACATCGAAGTTAAAAAAAAAGCCCAAAATCAATCATGTTTTTCAAGAATAACAACTTTTAAAAACCTCTGGCCTAGATGCCTGGTGAGAACTAGCGTTTGGGCAAAACGTGATAATATGCTTCAGATCCTGAAGTGTTTATTTCATCCCTATTCGTGTTTGGTGCATTGTTGCTTCTGCCTATGTGGAAGCGATTTCGCTTTCCACCCTGCTGCCTCCTCAGGAGGTGCCATGATGGATGCTGAAGCGGCGATGGGGGTGAATGCAGGGATCCCCCTCTTACTTCCCAGACCTGGACACAGGGAAGTTTTCAGGATCAGCCACTGGTGTGTCCCTGACGAGGCAGGGGGACCAGCCCAGGCAGATGGGACAGAGCTTTACACATCCGCAAAAGTGCACAGAAACACGTGTGCACAGCATCACATGTGTGCACAATGCGAACATGCCCGCCATTGCAGGTAACACCATTTACCAGGCCACGCTTACAGTGTCACGTCAGAAGCCTCAGGATAAGGGCACCCGAGATTGGAGCCCACCCTCAGAAGACAACATGGAGACGCCCAAGCGGATCTGTGTGGGGGCAGAGGAGGCTGGAGCGGGGCTTTCAGAGGCAGGAGGGCCCCTCCCCTCCAAATCCCAGTCACCAGCAGAGACCCAGAAGAGGGGGGGGCTCAGGGGAGCTCCTGGTGCGTTCGGTGAGAGTACGTGTACTCTCTCCCTCAATCAGGGGCCTTATGCCCAGGGCCCTGGCCTGTTTCCCGTGACCCAGAGCCCAGATCTGTGAGGAGAGACCTGGCAAACTTGGCACTTAGATCCCTTGAGCTCTAATCTCTCCAAGAAATCTCAGAGAAAATAACCACAGAGCAAAATGTTTCTAGAACTTCATTGCTAACCTCCCTGCTTCCTCCCACAAGCAAGTGGTATTATCTCCACTTGGTGCATGAGAAAACGGAAGTGATTTTCTGATACACACGTTAAAACAGGACTCAGACCCAGGGATTTTTCACTGAACAACTGGCAGTTACCAAGCGCCTTCTCTCCCACAGTGAAAGTACTGAGGACTGAACAAGTGACGGCACAGGTGGACAGCGTGGGTGGACGGTGTGACTGTTTACTAGGAAGTGGTGCCATTCTCGGTCACTCTGCTCTGAGTGTGCACGACCTCACACTTCCCCCCACTCACCTTTATACGTATCTTCTGATTTCTTGCTGCTTTCTTTTCTCGCGTGTGATCCAGAAGCACCTCCTTGCCTTGACCTTGAAACCCTGTGATCTGCACTTCCTCAGCCACCTACCCACTTTTTGATCCCCACCCTGAACCATGCAGACACTCACGCAGAAGAGTAACCTCAGATATCACTGAACCTTCAGCTACCTGCACAAAACGTCAGGGCACCTTAAGACACAGCAGGAATCTACTCCTTCATCCTGCTGGTGAGAACACCCAGGTTTGGGGACTTCAGGTTAGAGACACCATGGCAACTGCCTCAGTTCATGGCCTCCTATGCTAACTGCAATGGAGAGGAAGCAGCAGGTGAACCAGCAGGTCTTTGAAATGTTCTCCTGGAGAAGCACTAGGGGCTCAGGTGACAAAGGAGTGACCCTGTCACCTGTAAACAGCCTAGAAAAATCTAGATCCAACTTGCTTTAACACAGGT
>NW_004567121.1:32524497-32536276 GCF_000260355.1 Condylura cristata
CTGGAGAAGCACTAGGGGCTCAGGTGACAAAGGAGTGACCCTGTCACCTGTAAACAGCCTAGAAAAATCTAGATCCAACTTGCTTTAACACAGGTGCCTTGCTCCTGGTCTTTTAATTAGGCAAAACGAATGAAACCCATGGTAGCCAGTATTTCTAGAAATTCAAGATCCGTGCTTATTCCTCCAGTGCAAATGAGAATGCAAGTCTCTGAAGCCCCAGACTGAGAAGCATCCGTGGCTTCTGCTTGCAAGACCATCCCATTTTGCACCACACGTAATCTTATGTCACTAGACCACACACTTCCTGAGGACAGGGCCGACACTAGCTCACCAGGGGGGAAAAGGAGCCCTGTGCTTTTGGGCCCATAGCTACTTTCCATGTCCCGAAGCCACAAACTTGCTGACGCCCCAAGTCACTTGCAGGGGGTCATCACTGCTTTCTGTGTCAGTGCAGTTTTTTGTTTGTTTTTCATGCTAAACTGGCCAGGAAAACTCTTAGACACAAACGAAAATATCTAGATCCAACTTGCTTTAACACAGGTTAATAAGACTAGATAGAAGCTCTTCACATGACTGCGAGAATAGTAAAAGGGAAAGTGATTACCTTTTCCATGAGGAGCCTCTGCTCTGCTCTGTCATATGAGTTTTATTTTCTCCAGCATCTCAGTAGTATGGAGAATGAGGTCACCACTCAGTCTGCAGTCATCACATTCACGACGGTCCTTTATCAGAGAATAAAAGGGATTTTATTGACTTGCTTCAATTAAGAGTCATGGGGGAAACTCTGACTGCCGAATCTTGGCTCATATTCCCATTCCCAGGTTGGCCACTGTCATGAGAGGGATGGGACCTTGTTATGACATGGGTCTGAGTTGTGGATTCGCCCTCTTCTCAGACATGGGTCCTGAAATTGACAGTATGTGAAAATTCATTCTGACACCCAAGGAAAGCATTTCTACAATCAAAATAAGGGTGTGAAGGTGTCGGACATCATGGGACATGACTGTAGCATAATCGTGACACCCCAGTGTCGCCAGTTCTCATATACAACTGTGTGTCAATTAGTCTTTGTAACTGCCATATCGGAAAGTATTTCCTCCGTGCACTGACAAAGAAGCTACAGGGTGACAGGCTTTACCCGTGATGACAGGTTCAGGGAGGAAGGCTGGAGAGAGTCAGCATAGTTGGAGAAATTATCTGGTACAAAGACACTTTCCGGGATGAAGATAAAATAGAAAAAAAATATGAAGCGATTAACCTCATTGATTATGCGACATGTAAACACGAAAGAGAAGCACCAGATGGCTTCAGGTAGAGTGGATATGATGCCTACTGAAGGCATATCTGGAATTTGAAGGTACTCCGCATGCTGAAGTGCAAAAGTCTGAAAGTGAACCATGTCTTTAATAGTTACATTAATAAAAATTCTAAATTTAGAGAAATTACACAATTTGAAAACAATACATTAATAAATATTTAGCTGGAAAGAACATGGCTATTTCAGTTATTACTTAAGGAAGATAATGACAATTTAACTATGTAGGAGATGACAAAGATACAGAAATATGAAATATTTGAACAGCAACTTATCATACCCAGAAAGGTATTCAATTCCAGAAAGGTGTATTAAATATACACATAGGTGACCATGATTCAATAGCACAAATTTTTTAAAAATGAATTCATGTGCAGCCTGACCTTGATCAAGGAAAATTTGCAGATACCCAGGGAATGACAAAACATAACAAAATCAAATTCACAAATACAACATTCTAAGAAATGGTATTCACTACTTAGTTCATAGTAGAGATGTTTGTTAATATCACATAAATAAAAAGGCTAAAATAGAAATAGACATAAATAGAAAGGCTAAAATAAGTTAATGGAATTGTGCAAAGTAAACTAAAAATGATAAAGAATTTAGTACCACAAGTCAGAGAACGGATACTAAGATGAATTCTCTAATATCGAGCTGAGTCATGTAATTATTACCTACTTAATGAAAACTTATTGTAAATGTGTGTCTGGAAATAAAATTGCCAAAAGGGTTATTATTTACTGATGGCATGTGTATCAAAGGAATGTTTTATGGATGGCACACATTAATATCAATTAAATGATTTGGAAAGTGTCAGAATAAATTTATGAACAATTTGCACTGCAAAAATAATGTGGGAGAAGTTGCATAGTACATAGCTTAATTTACTTACAAAATTAAAAAAAAAAACTATTTTTTTTGTTGTTGTTTTTTATATTTCTTTCTTTCTCTCCATTAGCAATAAAGTATTTTATTATCTCCTCAGCAGTTAAGGAGCAGTTAGTTAAAAAGATGAAAAGAACATCTAAAGGACAAGCTGAGGATAGTTCCTGTAGAAAGAGTCATTCAGATGATTCCAAGTTGGATAATTCAACAGACAGAATAGCTATGCCACGATATATCAGGTGGAACAAAACAGTGACATTTTGAACACAAATTGTTCAATCAGTATTACCTGATGCATGTGGCTAGTGTCAGAGGCATAGCACAAAGGAGGGAATGGGGCAAAACGGGATTGCTCAACACAAGGGAACACGTCGATGGTTCATGGGTAATAATGGTGGCAGGAGAACTATGGGGACTGCAATGATGTAAAGAAAAAAATAAAACAGAAAATATTTAGATGAGTAACAAGGTCTACTGAGGTAGATTAGGGTCAGATTAAGGGTATCTTGGGGACCATCTGGAAAGAGAAAATTCTTCTGGCTTTTGTCAATCCCCGATTTTATTTTTATCACAATAATCACATGGGGTCCTTAGCTTCCGTATCAGTAATATGGATAAACGATTCCTCAAGAGTTTAATTCAGTTATGTTTTTGACAGAGCTAGAATAGTACCAGGCCTGTTAGGGAAAACTGAAGTCTGCATTCTAGGCAGTCAGAGTGTTCTGCTGATCTAAAATGTGTAGAGTCATTTTCTAAGTACATATACTGCCATCAAGAGTCAAGCATTGACAGAAAAATTATATATTTTCCCTAAATATACTGGACCTTCTCTGTTACTTATCTGTTCCTTGATTTTTTTAACTGTTCCCTTCCCAATTTGATTAAACTACATTTTATTATTGAGAATGTAAATTGCTAAATTCACCCCACTTTTGCTTGAGATGATACCACTTTGCTTCTGTCTAGTTACAAAAATTTTGCTGAGGTTCAGAGAACTTAGTTGATTGTATGTTTTTTGGCTCATATGAAATCCAAGGTAATGAGCTTTAACACTACAAAGGCTCTGGAATGCTTTCAAAAACATTTGCTTCCCACAAGACAAATTAGCTGAACCAAGCAATAAAATGTGACATTAAGCATTCAATACTCCCATTTTTATGTAGTCCCAGGTCAACAAAAATGACCCCATTGGGGGCATTTTTCTAATGCCCTTGTTCAGAGTTCTACTAAAAACCTGTCTCTAGGAAGCTAATCAATAGTTATTTATGCATTAGACCCCCAAAGAAAGTCTAACTCATAAATCGAGCTCAAGGCATTGTGGAAGCTTCTGGACCTAATGTGGTTTATAAGGACCCTCCATCAAGTGGACCACCCTGCATGTACACATCTGTCTACATCTGTCTACATCTGTATATGTCTACTTGCAATTTATAACTTTTACTTGTATCTTAAAATCTTGAAGAAAATTCTAAAGTCATCTAATGATGAGTGAAACTACTCTTTTTGAGTAGGATTTTAAATATTCATCTTAGACTCCCTGGTTGTTGAATAGCTCAAGTTTAGGATAAATGATTTGTTCATCACACTTGGAGTGTTCTTTCTATTGGTCTGAAAATCTTTTTCTAGGCAAATGGAAATGAGTCTACAGGAAGAGGTCAAGAGGGAAGAAAGTCCTTACACAATAAGGCAGTTGTGAAGTGTGGCCCAGAGAAGATAAAGTCAAGGAGTGCATGAGGGAAAGGGTCTGCAGGCTTCTAAAAGACTGTTAAATGGAAGGAACCTCAGGATGTTTAGATGAGGAGCAAGAAGCAAAATGAGGTAGACAAAGTTTAGGCCACTGCGAGGAAGCCCTTTCTCAAATAATGTCCAGCAAGAGCTATCCAGGGCAGACTCCAGCATGAGCTAAGCCACTTCCCTTCCATCCCAGGACACAGCTTCGAGGCTCTTCACGGGTGCTTCAGGGGAGACCGGCAGCTCCCCTCAGACAGGCTTCCCAGAAGCGGGTGGACAATCCCCTGAAGAGCCCACGTCTTTTCATTCCAAGTTCACCTTGTTAAAGTTTTATAAAGAGAAAATAGAAAAAACGAGATATTGATTTTTCCAAATTCAAGTCAATTTTAGGAGACTGTAGCTGGACTATTTTGAGAGAATTTTTAAAATTCTATGGTAGGGCCACCTCCGCATGAGTTCGATTCCCGCCCCGGAGGTGACAATTGACCCGGCAGACCTCTCCTGACCCGCCTGCTGCTCCCCTCGGCAGTGTGCTTCATCAATCAGCCTGTTCTGCTCCCCACTCTGTCTCTGGTGAATCCTCTCACTGCCCCTGTACCTCTAGCCTGTACCCCAGTTTGTATGCACAAATAAATAAATCTTTAAAAAAAGAAAAAAAAATTCTATGGTAGGAAAACCTAGATGGTTGCTCGGTCAGGTGAGTAAATGGTGACCTGTTTTATGATCTGTCACGGTCCTGGGTGCTTTCTCCCTTGGGGCTACTCTAGACCTTAATTAGTTAATAGAAAGGAGGAAACTTCAAGAGCCCCAGAACAGATTTGCCTATCAGTTTTATGTGTTCTTTATTTCTTTTGAAATTTAATATCCTAACAGTGTACAGATGGTTCCTGCACTACTTCCAGCCTCGGCTAGGAGGGATCCAAACACTTCTGGGTTTTCAGCTGGCATTTGTCAACGAGTGGCTGGAGTTAGAAGCAGAGGGTCCTCATGCCTGTAGCCAATTCTGGTGAGGAAGAGAACATGGAGGTTCCCATCCTACACTCCTTCTTCTCATAATCCCACATTGTATTTGAATTATAACTTCTCTGGAGGGAATTCAGTGATGACCTGTATTCATTGTGCAATCAGAGACCACTTTGAGAGCTGCAAAGCGATGTGTTTTCTGAGCTCTGCGGGGTGCCTCAAAGAGGGACTTGCACATGGTCGCCATGCTCCCTGAGCGCAGGCCCTTTCTCCCTCAAGAGCAGCAGTCATACTTTCGCTTGTTTTTCTGAACCCAAGCAGTTCTATGGAGTGCCAGAACCCTTGTGACACAGCCCTGGAAATTCCTCTGCAGAAATATCTTGATGACAGTGCATACCATGGCCATGGACAAAAAAAAACGAACAACTGAATGAAGAGATTGCAAGAGCCTCGAAGACTTGCCAGGGGCTTAGGAGTAGCAGCCAGCATGGAGGTGACTCATGGGGTGAGCGGGATTGGCAGCTGGACGCCCTCTATTTCTGCCATGGAGGGCTGTGTTGTGCCTTGCTAGTGCCCTTCTGCCTTCTTCTGAATCAGGGCATCTATAAAAGTTCTTTCTGGTTCCAAATTTCTACTTTCTCCACCAGCTTTAGGCTCTACATTAGCCCACAGCAATTCCAAGTTCATGATTCAATACATCAACCAACCATCAAATTGGTTCAGACTTGAAGACTTTTTTGAGTCTCCTCTTCCCTTTTGGCATAGTCTGCAAGGAAGATTACATGTGCATAGGCAGAAAGCAAGCTGCTGAGAGTCACTGAGTTCAGCTGAAAGAAACTGCTGTGAGCACAGCATCCAGGCCCATTTTGCCCGGCCTCGGTGAGGCTGGGCCAGAATGACAGGAGAGACTTGTGGGAAAAGCCATGAGAACAAAGATTCTATTAATTCAGTGTTTTCTTGTTTGTTTTTTTCTAAAGATTTATTCATACATACAGAACTGGGGTACAAGCCAGAGGTCCAAGGGGTGAGAAGATTCACCAGAGAAAGAGTGGGGAGAAAAACAGGCAGATTACTGAAATACACTGCTGAGGGGAACAGCAGGCAGGTCAGGAGAGGTCTGCCGCGCCATGTGGATTAGCTCCCTGGCCGGGGATTGAGTTTGTGTTGAACCCATTGTGCCACCAGGGAGGGCCCTAGTTCAGTGGTTTTTAAATACGTTTAGCTATAGGAGTTCCTGGAATCAGTGCCTTTTGTGAAATACTATAGATTCATGATGCAGTAGTTACAATGTAGTATATAGTACAGTAGAATAAATAAATGTTTACTACATGATGTATCAACTCATATACAATTGTGCTGGATTAGCAATGGGCACGTGAAACCCCAAAAGGTATATGTTATACACACACACACACACACACACATCAATCAACTCAACACAATGAAGGCTCAATGTCAGCTTTCAGTAATGGATGATCTAAGAATTAAGGATTAAGTCAAATGTTGACATTTGGAAGAAAGCCACGCAGTAGGACTCCTACTCATGTTGCTTGGGAAGCAACTTTGGAAAAGTTTAAAAAATATCTCCAGCAGAACCCTCCTGCCCACTTGCCTTCTTCACCATCCTTCTCCCTGGCACCGCTCTCCTGCCCACCCTGGGCTGTGGGCACTGCATTCATTGATCTCCCTTGGCAGAGGGGTGGAGGCAGTTCCCCCCAGAATCTCCCCCCGTGATTGCAGCCTTTCTCTAGCAAACGTGTCTCTTTGGGGTCGGCTCTTTCTGCATGCTTGTGTCTATGCAAGTGCCCTTTATTCTTCTCTCCTTTTTTTTTCTTTTATAATAAACCTTCCCTTTTGCATAAAAATAAAAGAAATTGGAGAGAAAAAGAAAAACTAATTTATGAATTTTTTCACTGAAAAATACAATAGCTAAGTAAAAAAGTCTTCTAAGAGGGTATCAACTGAAGAAAGGAAATATCCTACTTAAGAAGCAGTGAACTTGAAGATACAACAGCAGCTTTAACCAATGTGAACAACCCAGAGAAAATCCATTTACAAGTGTGACTAGAAAGAAATGTCATTTGACAGAACACACAGCTTTTTAGTATTTGAGACCACAGTTGGCAGAGATGATGCCTCATTTCAATATCTCTTCCAAATAATTCCTGCTCCAGAGGTACTGCATAGAAAAGACAATTGTTAAGATTTGTTTAAAATTGTTTAAGAGAAGGTTTTTTTTTTTTTTGTCTTATGAAGATGTGACTGTTCTTATGAAGAGATGATGAAAGAGACAGCATTTCTTTCCAAATGATTGTGAAGAAAAACAGAATTTTGAAGCCTGAAACACTGTAAATGCAATTTCTAAACTGTATGATGCTAAGAAAGCAATCTATTACTATTTCAGTTCAAACCTTTATACACACACCACACACACAAGGTATTTGAAGCATGAGAAAATATGTGACTTGTTTAAAGCTAACATCTAATTAATGACAAGAACAGGGCCCCAGGTATAATAATAATGAATGTAAATCTCTTTTCCATGAATAAAAGCATTTAGAAAAAATGATCTCCATGACCTCCTTGTTTCCATAAGAATAGGTTTTGGGGAGCTCATTGGGGCTCTACCAGCACAGATGTGAATGAGCATGGCCTTGGGCCTTGTTGTCTCAGCCCACATGCAAACGTTTCCAGATCCGTCCTACTGTGGATGTTTATATTGCTCTCTTCACCCCGTCATAGTGAGGCTCATCTCAGCAACACATGAAGTCAACCAAGAGTGACAACCTGTCTCCTTCTCCTCATCCTGTTCCCATCCTCCACCTGAGGGTCATGCCAGCTGATGTGGGGCTAACGTGTTTGTGGAACACATGATGAAAGACAGTGTTTGAGGATGAGGCTTGGCGGTTTTGGAATGCTTGGGAATCCCCAAGGCTCAAGATCACTGCATGTGGATCCTGGCAGAGGAAGGAATGGGACATCGAAGGCGTGAGAATCTTCAGTGAGTTCACTAGTCCCTCTCATCTTGGCCTTGAGATATTTATTAATGTTCACAGGTAGAAGATGCCTCATGGCATTCTACTCTCTGACACCTGAGTCTTATCCTGGCATTCAGATTTGTGTTCACCTCACCCTTCATCCCACTCAGTCTCAGTGCCCACAGCAACACACACACACACACGCACGCACGCACGCACGCACACACTCCCAACTAGGCTACAAAAGCAGATTGTTGGCTTGATCTACTGAGTAAGTAACCAACTGAAAATTACCCTCATCATATCCACCTAATTACTTCCAAAGTGTTTTCTGGCAGACAAAAATGCATGGAGGGTAACACTTATATCCGATGTGATTGATGTCTGTCTTACAAGTTTTCCTAATAAATTGAGAACATATTTAATTTTTATAGCATAGTTTTAGAGTAATAAAAGTTAAATCTAAATTATTTTCTTTTATTTCTGCATTATAATACTTTCCTGCTTATAAAGTACATCTATTACTGCAACACCTTAGTCATCTGAAAATTCCCGTAGCTGACAACCCCAACTCTGGAATGTGGTACATTTCTCCTTGAGGGTATATTGACATCTGGTACAATTCTTTTAAGGATAAAGTAGCTGTATCCATAACCTTCTATAGCATTTATTCTGTGTAGATGTAATTGTTCCATTATACTGCAAACAACTGGCGGCTATTTCTTCTATTAGTGTTTCTATCCATCCTTTGGCCTTTGCATGGCTGGTGCATGGCTTTGAAGAAGCTAAAAAATCAAATATTCCAAACATTTACTTTGGGGGGAACCCTCCATCGAGGCATAGGCAATATTACTCAGAGAGTCCAGTATACCCCACAAGTATTAACAAAAACGGTGTTTAAATTTAGCCCGAGTCTTCTCCCTGTGAAGTCTGGTGCCTCCATTAGTAGAAAGACTTGGAAGACACACTCTTTAAGAATCCTTGCAGTCCCGACCTCCTGGGACCCGTCAACCCATTTCTTTGCTGGCCGTCAGACACTACTAGATCTTTCTTTTCACTCACAGGGTGTTGCTGCATGGCAGTGTACAGCTCACGTGAGACACAGCCCTGCAGAGGCAGTGGGTCCCTCTCTCCTCCTGGCATCCCAAGACAACCACTTAGACTGGGGGTGCCCAGGCCCTGTGCAGTTTTCACCCCCACGTCTCTGGAACAGCTCCTCCTCCCCCAGCCCCCAGGCCTCATCCATCTGGATGTAGGGTCTGCACCACGGAGAGGAAGAGATCACCTCTAAGAACGTTTCCAAGGCTCAGTAAGAGGGAGCCAGGGTGCAGACACCTGCCTTTGCAGCTGCCACGTCCGGAGCCAGGCCCCCCTGGGCAGGACTGAACAGGCAGGCGGCACTCTGTGGGTGGTGGTGGGGGAGCATGGGGGGGCACTTTCTTGGCTCTTGCATTCTGCTTCACAAAACCTTAACTTCTCATGAATTCAATTTTTGTGTTTCCTCCTTGCTTTTCTGCACCCCAGCAACTTTGGCTGAGCCACTTAGTCAGGTCTCCCTGGGCCTGGCCAGCCTCTCCAGATTCTATTCTGAGCACAAGGAGATGGCTATTCTGATGAGACCCCGCCTGAGAGAAAGGGAAGGCTGTGCACAAGGAGGGGGCATGGAAGGGCAGACTGCATTTTCTGGTCTGGTCCGGTTTCAGAATAAAAGGCGGCGGCCGTCGCCTGCCGAGCGAGCCACGTGGATCTACAGGTGTTACCTGCACGGCTCTGCCCGACCCGGCAGCTCCGAGCCTGGGACGCAGGCCGGCGGCAGGTCTGGAGGCCACATGTGGCCTCATCACACTCCCTCAAGGCGGTAGGGCTCATCACACTCAGCAATGTCTTCTGAGGCTTTTGCTAAAGACCTTCCACATCCCAGAAATTAGCAGAGGAAAATCTGCTTCTCGTTATCCTGATAGTCAATGATTTATACTTTCTACTGTGGGGGCGGGCGAGTGCCAGGAAGGTGAGCCCTTGGCAAGTAATTAACCTTCCAGGAGAGGGCTGCCTTCTCAGGAGCAGTTCAATCGCCGGCAGCCACTCCACCCTGAGGAACTGCCCCCTTTCCTAGGGAACACATTTACCTCTTTTGCTTCCATTCCTGACATTCTGCCTATCACTATCGATGGAAAGAAAAAAACAACTCAACCACCCCTTTGCAACTCAAAACATTTTCCTCTAATGAGCCCCCATTACGGAGCTCTGCTTTCTTCCAATTATTCTAAAACTCCTCAGGGCTTTCCTCTTTCCATCTACACATTCATCAGTTAGTTAAGCGGCACACATGGAGAGGCTATGTGATGAGGGCGGCTTTTTCAGGGAAAAAAATAAATAAATAAATAAGAACCTGCCATTTAAAAATTCCACTTTCCACATATTGGAAAATGGTTCTCGTTATGCGATGGCTTTCTTTAAGTTATGTAAATATGAAGTTGTACAAGAATGTTTCTAGGAGCAATCGATGCATGTGTGTGTGCACGTGTGTGTATAAATGTGTGTGTGAGAGAGCGTGAAAGGTGGGGTGCAGATGTGGCAGGGGGCTGCGGAACTGTGCTAATGCTGCTTCCTCCTGCATGGATTAGAGTCTGGGGAAGAAAGAAATGGTGAACCCAGCTTCTTTTTTTAAGCCCAAAGTTAGGGAGATAATCAGGGAGTAGGTCAGGAAAGAAACACAAACTCTTTAGGAAGCAGTTGCTTTGGGGATGTCCCGCAGGTTCTTGTACTGATCTTCGGGTCAGTGGAATGGGAGGTTGGAGGCAGCTGGCTTCATACAAGGCTTCCTGGAAGAGACAAACGAGGCCTTGTCCAAGTGTGTTAACAAGCATGCAGTAGGTGAAGAAAAGGATGTTTCCATTGCTCAAGGCCCTCCTGTTCCCCAAACATGGTGACTTGCCTTCCTCTGTAATGAGACAGATGGCATCTCCTGGCAAGCGCCGTGTTGGTACTGACGGGCAACGAATGAGGACAGCACTAAGCATCCACTCATTTGAGAAATACACACAGAAGGCCACTGATGTGCCAGGCCACAGGCTGGGCGTCAGTGCCTGTGGTCAGCAAAACACTTGAAGTCTCTGTCTTTGTGGTGCTGCTGGTACTGCAGGGGGAGGGGCTGTTTAGGTGACGAATGACTCAGGACCTCAGCTTGAATCTGTCCCGAGAGCTGATCTGGTCACATCCATGAGTATCACAGGATAAGAACAAAACTTCAGGCTCCCCAAATTGTTGATGAACAACAGATCATACCTTTGAAGTGTGTCATCACAAACCAAAGTCATGGAATGTCTGGGGTGCAAGGACTTGAGTGTGGATCTGGGTGGAGAGTTCCCACAGCCCCTGTAGAGTGGCTGTAACACACAGGAGTCATTGCTGCACACTTTTGACCCCCAGCTCCCCCCTACGGCCCTCCCCCAGTGACCAGCTGCTGGCCCTGCTTCCAATTCTAGGGCTCATCCCTGTTCCAAGGATATGGAGTCTAAAAGAATTTTATGGATCATCATGAAATTCTGACTATCACTTCATGTTATTACTATGGGAAAATGTACTGCTAGGTGAATTACAATAAAATCCAACAGCATGATCATCCATGGGTCAGGGGAGGCCTTAGGACTTCAAATATAGTTCATGTTGAATACAAACTTTGCTATTTAAATAAATATTTGGATTTCTCAAACCATTTAATAATATGATATAGAGGGTATATATATATATATTTTTACCTCCATCTAAACGGTGAGAATGCTTTATCACAAACACGTGAGAGAATCAGGTCATGATGACTGTGGAAAGCCAGTTACATGACTCCAAAATCCCATTCTCGTCTCTCAGGTTTGAGGACTCAGGTAACCACTTTCCTCCTGGATAG
>NW_004567121.1:32536986-32537667 GCF_000260355.1 Condylura cristata
AGAATTCCTGCAATCTGCCATATGCAAGCCAGAGATTCCAGAAAGCCAGTAATATAATTCAGGCAGAGTATAAAGTTCAGGGGAGCTGATGGTGCAACTCCTTGGTTGAGTTCGAAAGTCCAAGAATCAGGAGCGCTGACATCACAGCTCAAGTAAAGAAAACAGAGTGCTGCCTTCGTGTTCTACTTAAACCTTCAGTAGGCTGGATAATTTTTCCCACTGTAGCGAGGGTGATCTTTTTTGCTGAGTTTAGGGATTCAGATTCTGATACTTCTTTCTTTCAGAGACCTCCTTATAAACAGAGCCAGAAATAACGGCCTCTAAACAATACCAGCTATGTGGATTTCCTCAGCCCACTCAAGTTAGTCCATCGACAACAGAAGACTTGACAATCCCATTGGGACTGACTAGTAACCACAAGCATTTTCTACCAGGAAGTGTTTTCAAAGTTTGAGTAAGGACTCAACTCACAAACTCTTCAATTCACTAATCCTAATTATATCCCTTAGTATATCCTGAGACCTGAATCATCTATTATTCCGGGATTTTAGGGCCCACACTTGTAATTATGAGGGAAATGCTGGACACAAACGGAATATGTATGAAATATAAATTAACAAATGAATGTAAAATTATTCACCTGGAACACATGTGGCCTCATCACACTCCCTCAAGGCGGTA
>NW_004567121.1:32538367-32548575 GCF_000260355.1 Condylura cristata
TATATCTCCGTGGGCTGTTGCTCTACTGAGCACTGACCTTTAGTGCACAGAGAAGACCTGGAGTCACTACTGTGAAGGAGGCAAGCAGGAGGGGAAGGGGCAAGAAGTCTAGTCCCCGCTCATCTGTGGTTTGCCACTGTGCCCCTGGGCTTTGAGCCCTGACCCTAAGGACGTGAAAGCTTGCTCAGCAAGAATGTGCAGAAAGGCCAGTTACTGCATCTGAGCAATTCCTGCCAATTGGAGCTGTTTGGAAATAGCCACTGCTATGTGCTATCATCACAGAACATCACATTCATACTAACGGGGTCGCCACTGCTAAATAGAAGTTTGTGTTTCTTTACCACAGACATTTAAGTCATTCTGAACACAAGTGTGCCCTGAGTCACCTCCCTGGCTGGGGATCGAACTCGTGCTGCTGATAGCTTCTTAGAGCTGAGGCTTAAACCCTTGTGCCACCAGGGGGACCCAGATATGGGTGTTTTGAGATTGACAGTCCACCTTTCTCGCTGGATGCTTGAATGAGCTTGAGTAAGCTCATACTTTCTGTGGCCCTTTCTAGATTTCTATTTGTGAGGTTCTAGAACGCCAAGGCCCCTGCTTGTTTGCTTTTTATGTTTTCCACCCTTTGGAGTCTTCCAGAGTAATATTTCTAAATTGGCATAGAAGGACTTCTTTGGCATCAAATAACTTAAGAAACAGCACACTGATGAGTTAAATGAAACGATTCAGAAAAATGCCTATTAAATTTCCCTTTAAATACTCAGGGGCTTAGAAATTAAGCAAAACTGCTTGGCACTCAGCAGCCTGGATTTTAACAAACTCAAAATGTCCAAAAATTGTTCAAGATGTCTAGAGGAATAGAGCAGGCCCCTGTGCCCCCCCCCACGCCCCATACCACGCTCCATCTACCAAGGAGAGAGCAGAATCGGGGAATGTGGCTAGCCAGCACCCAGGAAGGCCCCTCCCCTCGGTGGGTTTCTCTGTAGTTCTTATCTTAATCCTCATCTGTGTCTTTGTTCTGACATAAAGCAATAGCACTAGATTGCTATGTTTGAAAAATAAAATAAAATTGAGGAACTATGAATAGGTGATGACCTTAAATACTGAGGTCATATTTTAAAGATAAAAAAAGTGTGCAATGATGTGATTTGAAAGTGTCATGCTGCCTGTCCTGTGCAGCCACTCAGTAAATGCGAAACGCCACCCCATCCCCATCGGATTAACCAACATCACCACCAGCAGTGTCTGGGACACTGATCCTCCGTTGCCTGCTTAAGAAGGCCCGTGATGTTTGGCAGGAAATAGACTCCTGAGAGGCCATGTGGCTGAGTAAAGAGCACTTACTAGAAAGAAGTTGGAGATCTGGGTTTCTGCCCCAATCTGTTCCAGGATGTGTCCTGGGGAACAAGGCCAGGTTTGCACAGCAGAAGTCTCCCCGGTGACCCTCCGTAAATATGTGTGCAGCTACAGCATCTTAGTGGTAATCCCTTGTTCTGGAACTTTCTATGATATGGTCAGATTTTATTATTTGTACATCTACAGATGAAGAATATAGTAATAAAATGGACAGATACTACTTTTTCATGGAAAAAAAAATTGACCAAAAACTTGTCACAGAATTTTGAGACCCATTAAATCAATGTTTAATGAGAAAAAAACTTAAATAAAATGTAGTGATGGATAAGTGTTGGGGTCACTCACTCATCTTCCAGTTTGATGTAAGTTTTCCAACGCATATCCTTTATCCCAAGTGAGGAACACAGGTAGACAGATAACAGATTAGAGAGAAAGACAGACAGACAGGCAATAGATAGACATGTAGATACACAGATAGGTAACAGACAAATTTCTCAATGAAACTATACTCATATTACTGAGCATATTCATCCACCTCTCTCATTTTCTGTGTCTTGCAAATTCAAAAAGTATATACATTACTTCCTCATCCTCTTTAACCCTGAAAGGTATCAATTATCTGTGTTGTTCAAAAAATTGCTCAAGAAGGGCCTCCCTGGTGGTGCAAGTGGTTAAGTCCCAGCACTGTGAAGTATCCCAGCCATGCAGCATGACTTCAATCCCTGGCGAGGGAGCTGACCCACATGGTGCAGCAGACCTCTCCTGATCCACCCACTGCTCCCCTCAGCAGTGGATTTCTGTGGATCTGCCTATTCTGCTCCCCACTCTGTTTCTGGTGAATCCTCTCAGTCCCTCCTTGCTGCTCTGGCCTGCACCCCAGTTCTTGTATGCATACATAAATAAAAATTTTTTTAAAATGCTCAAGGAAATGGATACTTTTCCAGGTGATTTCCTCAAGGTGGTAAACCAGAAAAATGGCTGAGTCAAGTGTGCTGGTCCTAAACGATTTTCCTTATAGCAGGACGGGCTGGCTTCATCCAACTAGTCTATTCTCTAGGGCTGCAGAGGGGCTAAAAGAAGAGGTGAGGCCACATCTTGGAGCCATGGAGTAGCAGCAGGCCGTAGGCTCTTTCCCCTGGTGTTGGTGACCAGAGCTATTGGGATAATTTCCAGGCTGAGAGAGGGGAGGCCCAGCCATTCCTTGGCAACACAGTGAAACGATACGAGAAAGAGTTTCCATTGCCTACTCCCCACTCCCCAGTATTGTCAGCAACCTAGCTGGGCTGCTTTGGGTTTTCTCACGGCAATCAGAGTCAAATTCAAGATTTAAAAGCCAAGTTCAAGCCAGAGCACAAGGAGCCACACCTTTTCCCTTGCCATTTCATATGTCTGAAAACTTTCTGCAGTGGTGAAATCAAGAAGCTGTAAGGCACCCAAGTGCTATTATCACAGGCTTGAGGTTGGTGTTTTACACATAGAAGGATTGATAGCAAAGCCAGAGGGGTGAACACATGATCACAGTAATGAACAATCACCCTATTGTCTCTATATGTCCTACAGTCCTTTGCATTGTATGGCAAGAAAGTATACTACTTTCATGCTTTATAGGAAAAGGTCTATAGAGCCCTTTTGTATTTAGTGTATCACTTGGGCATCAAAGCGGATTTGCAAGATAGGAAAGGTGAGAATTTTGTTTCCCTTTACAGGTGAGGGAAGTGAGACAGCTTGGTTTTGGTAAATGGCACCCCCTTTTGCCTGGAAAGGGGAGGTGGATGAAACGCTTTCACATCCATCCCCCTACATGCCCAACTCATCCATCACCACAGCAGCCTTTTGTCCACCCAATTGCACACACGATTCATTTTCTGCACATCCTTCTACAGCTTTGGTCAAATACTATCCACCTTTGTCTGCACCTTCGCAGCCATGTCCTGGCTGGGCTTCCCTGTGTCCCTGCTTTCTGACTCTCAGGTCTCAGATCCTTCAGAGGCTGGCACTGAAGCCGGTGAGAATCCAGACTACACAACGCGCTAGCCTCCGCCTGTCCACTCTCCTCACTATGTCTGTTCTTCGCTCACTCTTCTCTGCCAACAGTGGGCTTCTTTTCTGTCCAAAAAATTACCAGCTTTCTATTGTCCTGGATGCGTCCTATAGCCGTCCCCACCGGTGAGATGTCTCCCATTCCTGCTCCCATTGCTGTGATATAGCTACTCAGTTTCCCACCATGAGTCTGGAAATCACTGCACCCACACATGCTCAGGGTCTGATATACATGTGGGGGGCACTTGAGATCAAGTCACCTCAGGATGTAAGTGAAGTCTCAGCAAAGATCTCTAGCCCAGGTCTTTAGACCTTCAGTACCAGGTTTACCCCCACAGACAAATATGTAGGCAGAATATTGTGACCATTACCTGCCCCTTTAAAATTGTCAATGCGGGCCCTCCCTGGTGGCGCAGCGGGTTGGAGCACAGCACTAAGAAGCTTAAGCCATTTCCGCATAAGTTCGATCACTTCCTGCCTCGGAGGTGACCACACGGCGCGGCAGACTTCTCCCGACCCGCTCGCTGCTCCCCTCAGCAGTGTACTTCATCCATCTGCCTGTTCTGCTCCCCACTCTGTCCCTGGTGAATCCTCTCACCCTCCGCATCTCTGGCCTGTACCCCAGTTCTGTATGAATAAATAAATAAATCTTAAAAAAATAAAATAAAATTGTCAATGCATAAGCACAGCCAAATATTCCATCTTCCCACACAACACGGCGTCCCTTTCTGCCTCCTGAAACAGGCCTATATTCTGGACAACAACGGAAGGCTCCGTTTCTATCTTCCTTGCACCAAGAATCAGTGCAAGAGCCACCCTTGTGGCTATTCCTCAAAGCAATTTCTCTTAGCAAAGGATGCCCCGAATCTTGAAAGTATTCAGAACCCCAAGATTCCTGGGCCAGGGGTGTTTCTTGACTCACCACTGCTACAAAATGTGGGAGCATGGCACACCTAGAGGGGCTTACAGGGGACCCTGTCACTGAGCCGTTAAGCCATGGACATGCTGGGGAGCAGGTGACTGACAGGAGGATCCTGCTCCCAGACTATTTTAGGAATAGGAGAGTGGACACTCACTCCACTGAGTATGGCTACTCTGTGAGCCCCTGGCATGCTCTGGGCAAAGCTGAGTCCACCAGTGAGCACCTCAGTCACCAGCCAGGGTGGTCTCAGCAGAATCTAGTCAGGAACCTCCCAGTTTCTCTTGGGATTTCAGGTGGGGTAGTCCCGTCTCTCAGGGCTCTCCCTCACTTCGGGGTCTTGAAAGCCATAGTGGGCCTTCACCTCCAGTAAGAGGAGGAGAAGCACTGTCAGTCAGCATCACGTGTCTCTCTCTTCCTGGGGAAGTCAGAAAGCCAAAGCAGTCTGGAAATGCCTATTAGTTCATCTTTCGTTATTTTCATTGAGGTAACATTGGTTTATAGCTTATGGTTCAGGTGGATGACACTAAGATGAAAAACCTGCAGCCAGAAAAAAAATATGACACAGATGGAAGAAACTGAAGAAGACACAAACAAATAGAAAGACACCCCATGCTTACAGATTGGAAGAATTGACATTTGACCTAAATGGTAAACATTTTACCTAAAGCAATAGGCAGATTCAATGCAATCCTTATCAAAACCCCACCGTTTTCTACAGAAGGAGAACAATATATCCTAAATTTTGCATGAAACATAAAAGACTCAATAACCAAACCAATCGTGAATAAAAAACAAGGTGCAAAACTGGAGAAGTCACACTCCTTGTCTCGCAACTATATCACATAGTAATAATCTACACAATGTGGTGTTGGTATAAAAAAGGCCCACAGGGCCCTCCCTGGTGGCGCAGCGGGTTACAGCACAGCACTAAGAAGCAAAAGCCACTTCCACATGAGTTCGATCCCCACCTGCCCCGGAGGTGACCCACATGGCACCACAGACCTCTCCTGACCCGCCCGCTGCTCCCCTCAGCAGTGGACCGTCAATCTGCTTGTTCTACTCCCCACTCTGTCTCTGGTGAAGCCTCTCACTGCCCCTGCACCTCTGGCCTGTCCCCCAGTTCTGTATGCACAAATAAATAAATCTTTAAAAAAAAAAAAAGGCCCACAAATCGATGGAACGAATGCATTGCAGTTCTCAACACAGCCATGTGTCTTGTGAGGCTTACAGCAGACCTCATTTTCTGTGGAAGGTACCCTTCCAGCAGTGGCGCTGTGAGGTGTTTCAAGAGAAGCTGTCTCAGAAGGAGGCCACCATGGGCCTCACCTGACTACAGCAGAAGCCTATTCAGGAAACAGCATATGCAACCAGCAAAGACAGAAGGATGAGTTCTCAGAAGAGGGCAGTGCTGGGCGGCAGCCTCAGTACCTTGTGACTCTGGCACTGAAGCATCCTGAGCTCAACTTGCTTTGTTACAGGGATATCATAAGCAGTAATGTGTGAAAGTTTCCTGGAACTTACCAATCTCATCTGAAAAACTAAGAATTGATGGTATTATTAGCACATTAACATGTACAATTATTGCTTTTATCATCGCTATCACTGTCCTCATTATTGATCAGTGCAGTTTAAAGAGCATTATCTTCATTAACTTCAAATGGGCCAACACCAGGTGGACCAGCGAGGTCACTAGTTCATCTCCTGGATGTAGCAGACGAGGGGGTGAGCAAACTGGTTTAGCTAGCCCACTTCTCTCTGAGAAAGTCTGGAGTCTCATTTCGGTAAAAATGTATGTATTCCCTCGTCCCTGGACATCAAAGTGGCTTTATCTCTCTTGGCAGGTTAGGCTACTAGGAATACCGAACATATTTCCGTCACACCCATTGCCAAGGGTGCAATTTGGAAAAACAAATAGGGATTTGCAGATAGCAACTTTCCTCTCCTTCTATTGATAGCCGGAGATAATTCATGGCTAGGTTTGGACAAATGCAAAAATGTGCCTTTAGTTTGAATTTGGATTCATTCCTCATGAATATTAGTCATCTTAGCTTAAAATGCAAGCACTTCTCTGTTTCAACAGATGGGAGGATGTACTGTGAAATCATGCTCCAGCACAGGGGAAAAACAAGAAGACTGAAATTAAATTTAAGGATAAGCCTTGGCACAGGGGACAAAGTGTGCAACAAAATATATTTCCCTACAAAATAAGGAATGTGTTTTTAGGTGTGGCTTGCATTTCTGCAAGAACAATGGGATGGGAATATTTATAAACCATGTTTGCTTGATGATTTGACTCACTGTCAGAATATTTTTTTTTTTGCAGATAACCCGTCATGCAGAATTTCCTTCTGCCCAATGCCCAAATTAGAGACTAGCTAAGCAATGCCATGCTCTATTGTCAATGATGAAAATATGATGCTGGATCCCTGCTTCCTCCCGTGGCCTCTTCCACCTCTTGACATCCTACTGCTTCCTGAGGTCATTGTTGGTAAGTCCTACAATATGGCAGAGGCTAGCCCAGTGTTGGGCTGGTTGGTGACACTTGGGGTCTGGTGCAGAAGTGACCGGGGTAGAGGGGCAGAGAGCAGTGGAAAAGAAATAGGGGTAAAAGGAAGAGAAAGGAAATGAAAAGGAAGGAAAGAGTTGGAGCAGAAAAACTTGAAATTTATACCTTTTCCCTACATCACACCAATCCATAGAATTCAATAGAAAATGCACTTGTTAATGTTCTCTAGCACACACATTGTGTTGGGTCCCAACTAGAGACCAGACAGTGTGGTAGTTGTGGGTGCAAAATTAACTTTTTGTGAGAACAATCCCAAAATCCATCTAACATTTAATAGAGAATTCCAATTATCCTTTGTTTTTCAGAAAAACTTCATGAACAGGTGTGTCCACATGCTAATGGCACACTACTGCTTGCCATAATAAAGATTGAGCACAAGTTCGTACAAGATCTTGAGGTTCCTTCT
This sequence comes from Condylura cristata, assembly GCF_000260355.1. Lineage (NCBI taxonomy): Eukaryota > Metazoa > Chordata > Mammalia > Eulipotyphla > Talpidae > Condylura > Condylura cristata. The sequence goes on from NW_004567121.1 coordinate 32,545,658, forward strand.
ATGTAAAAAATAAAAATGGCATTTGCCATGGCTCAGTTCAATGTTTTTTTATACATTATAGTTCACTGGGCACAAACAAACCCTATCTATGATGTCTAACATGCCCTTTAATAGAATCTTACTGATCCTCTGGGAATTCCCATTGATTTTTTTAGTGACTGATATCATTTCTCAGAATTCTTTCTGGGTATTAGAGAATACACAGAAAAACTTTCCTTTTTTTATTTTTAAAAATATTTATTTATTTATGCATACAAGAACTGGGGTACAGGCCAGAGGTGTGCGGGCGTGAGAAGATTCACCAGAGACGGAGTGGGGAGCACAACAGGCAGATCTACTGAAATACACTGCTAAGGGAAAAGTGGGGAGACAGAAGAGGTCTGCTGCGCCATGTGGGTCACCTCCAGGGACGGAGATCGAACTCGTGCTGCAGTGGCTGGGGCAGCTACTTAGTGCTGCGTTTTAACCCACTGTGCCCCCAGGGAGGGCCAGAAAAGTTTACTATAATTATAAAGACACAGAAGTTCAGCTTCCTAAGGAATTCTAGAGATCATTTTCACAAATACACTTGCATTCATAAGATAATGTATAAAGAGAGAATAAATGAATATTCAATCACTGCAAATCCTTGTGAAAAGTAGGTCAGACATAGCTAGACTTTGTCAAGTACCTCTGATTACATGGCATTTGGCTGAAAACACCTTTATGCATAGTCTCTTTTAGGATCCTTCTTAGGATACTCTAAGAGCATAAAATGCTCTCTATTTAAAGAAAGACGGTAACAGCACCTCATCCTGGGGACAGTCAGGCTCCTGACCACAGACACATTTCACTATGCTGTCTCAGCAGCCAGGAAGACGTAGGGAATTGAACAACATAAATCCTCAAAGTTCCTTATGTATTTTATAAATGTAATGGGATTATTTGCCTTTTGCTTTTTTATGCTAGAAATAGAATTCAAAAGAACTTTTCCATTTATACAATGCCTTAAGTGAGATGTTAAAATAGAAAATTCTATTTGTTTATCAGTTTCCAGAATCCATACCCCACCATGGACTAGAGTAGTTGTATATTTTTTCATTCTTCTTAAATGAAGCATATTTCTAATTGGTCAAAGTAAATATTGAACAGAAAAAAATATATTGTCAGTGAAAACAGGGTCGTTTTTATAGCCTATTAAAGAGGAAACTCGGAGTTTTATAGCCCTAGCTTAGCTCTAACTGGGTGAGTAATTAGGACCGATAACGGGGTCATACTTTGCAGTAGCCTGTTTGGCGTAAAGCAGGGGGACCCAGATGATATGAGTCTCCCTGCACAGAAGCTGTCTTACAAGTACTACAGGTGGACTGAGAGGAAATTAAACCTTGCTGGTGTCTCGGGGACCACGGGGGCTCGTGTTTCCCTCGATATCATGTGTGTGAAAAGGTGTTTATATTTACATGCAAGTTGCTGCTCCCCAATCTCAGAGGTTTTTAATTCAGCAAGTTTGGAATGCCTGAGAAATCTTTATTTGGTTGAAAGCTCAATGCTGAGCCATCAATCATGTTAAGAATATTTTATTTGTAACAGATATTCTATTCATCTCTCAGCTTTGTTATCCCATTGGTTTTTTTTAGAAGTGGATTGACCCTAGGCAAATCAAGTAAAATTTCTGAGCTTCATATTCCTTATAGTGGATTGAGAGGGAATTAAACCTTGCCAGAGTCGGGGTGACCATGTGGGATCATGTTTCCCTCAATATCATGTGTGTGAAAGGGTGTTTATATTTACAGTGTCCATAACTTTCACTGCCAAGTAGATAAGACACAGGTTTTGCATGTTTACCCCACACCAGGGGCTGCACTGGGTACTTCATCTTCTCAACCATCAACTGCCATGATTGCTTGAATCAGTTGTTGCATCTGCTAGATTTCCGGGGTCTCATTCCAATTCTTTAGATTTATGTTACCTTTTCTTGATTGTTACACATGATGTCAGTGCTTGCGTTCTGTTAGCCTCCTTGAATATGACAGTGGGCTTGGTTAACCTCCATTTCCCCTCCCTTCACTTTGTGTCCTGAAAAAAGAGTCAGTCCCTCTGCCTTCCAAGGGATTCACAAACGCCATCCTAACCATAGACCCTAGGATTCTGGTTTAGTGGATTGGCCTGTTAGGCATCAAACATTCTGATAACTCAATCGAATGATTGGCTCTTTTAAAGATAAGACAAAATGAGCTTCCAGGTAGAGTACTGTGCCCAAACACCACCGCTGATAACTAGGAGTGCTGGGATTTGCAGTCAGGGACTGAAGAGTCTGGACCCTGAGGATTCCTATTCCAAGCATTGCTCCCCAGCAAATGGAAGTTTAGAAGGAGAATGGACAAATCAGAGTCTTTCATCTTTTTTACCTCTGCCAGACATTTTATTTATTTTTTTTTTAGAAGTGGATTGACCCTATTATGCCTTTAAGAATCTGTTCCAATTCCATTGGCTACGGAGTCTCTGTTGCTTAAGGGAAGAGGCTCTTTGTTCTCTTCTGGTTAATATCTATGTCATAGACAACGGATTTCTCTGATTTTTCCTTGGTACTTATCTCAGTGTTCCACCTAGTTCTTTCTAAAGGCCAGTCTCTGGTTACTCCCCTAAAAGTAGAGCATGCTTTGAGCCCAGACAGCTGAAGAAGCAAAAGACTAAGGGTGGCCCTCCCCGGTGGTACAGCGGGTTAGGACACAGCCCTGCAAAGCAGGCTGGTCCCAACCACTTCAGTGAGAGTTTGATCCCCTGCCACAGAGGTGACCCACATGGCACAGCAGACCTCTCCTGTCTCCCCGCTGCTCCCTCAGCAGCATGCTTCATCAATCTGCCTACTCCGTTTCCCATACTCTCTGGTGAATCCCCTGTACCTCTGGCCTGTACTCCAGTTCTGTATGCATAAATAA